>NW_026880260.1:0-29716 GCF_032173495.1 Musca vetustissima
AAATGTGTATCACAGACAAAACTAATATACAAGATATTTTCTCTGCAAAATCTATCATCAAGCTCAACTGGAAAGATAACAATTAACGAAAAACCAGTAAACCAGCCAAGGCAAAATACCTAATGTGAATGTTATACCAAAATTTACATCGAAAATATTTATTATAACAAAGAGTCTCATGATGTTACCTATTCAGGTTGGACATGTTACTATAAAAATGCAAATTGCAAAAACGGGGGTAAGAACTTAAACATATCGAAAAATTAAACGGGATTAAAATTTTTTGAGTAGCCATGATGTCACGAAGTTTTTTAAAATGCATCTGCATAATTACATTCATAATGTTTTATTAGTGTTAACATCATTTATTTATAATAACTTGTTTAAAAGTGGATATATTTGAGTAGTCATGATGTAATGCAGATTTAAACATGTTTAAAATATTTATTATATTATATTTATAAGAATTTGTTTTAGAGTAGCTATGATATAAGGTGGATTCTTTGTAATTATACATAAATTGGCCATTAAATTGTAATTTGGCTTCAATTACAAAGTAAATAAAGACAAATTAAAAAAAAATTAAATTAAATGTTTATGGCGTATTTTTAAAACGGTAAGCAATAGTGCATAATTTCTGGGATGATATTATTTATTCACTGGAATCCATTATGTCTAATTATAGCCAGCTCTTTGAGAAATTTCTGTTTTTATTTAAAATACCGAAAATTGGGCGGGACCAGTATGTAGGAGCTATATCGAAACTTGGACCCCAATATACCGGAATGACATATTACAGGTATTACAATGGGAATGGTGATATATTAGGTTTTTCTAGGAAGATTTGACACCACTTGAGTAATGGTATGGGTGGCACCATTATATGGGTGCTACCCGGAAACTTGAGCCAATATTGATAATTTTTTGTACTCAATGATAATCTAAAACAATTACAGCCAATTTGCTTGAAAGCGTAACCAAACTCCTCAAAATACCGAATATTATATGTGCCGTTATATAGGGTCTACCCCACAAAGGTGGTCCAATATTGATAATATTGAAGCAAACAACGAACTACAGATGATTAGGTTGAAAAACATGCCCAAATCCCCAAAGGATCGAATAATGTGGAGGCTTTTGGGAAGCTTGGGCAAATTTTGTTAGGAACATTTTGATATTTTCTGCTCAGTAAGTATCCCTATTAAATTAGAAGTAATTCTGTTGAAGGCCGTGCCCAAGATCTTCAAAATACCGAATATTGAGAACTACCATTATATGGGCGGTACCCCGAAACATTAATAATTTTTAGTACAGAAAAAATCGTGAAAATTCCTCATATTACAAAATACCGTTTTATGGGGGCTACCTTTAAAAGAGAACCAATATGGAACATTTCAATACCAAATATCTTAGGAGTAGTAATGTATGTGCAAATTTCAAAGCTCTCTCTTATAGTGCAGGGTATAAAAAGCTAACTTAATATTGGGCTACCGTAATGAGGAAGTCTTTTAAATATATTGGGAAAATGTAATTAAATCCGAAAGTCAAACTTATATGCGATTTAAATTTGTTAAAATTAATTTTTTCTACGAATTCGAATATTAATACATTTATATCAACAGAAACATTAGAATGCAAAAATAGAAAAAAATATTACAAAGATCTGTACACTTTACCTTATAGTGGAGGGATTAAAAACAAATCTAAAATTCCGAGAATTATAAATCAACAATATTGCTGGGCAAGACAACGTTTGCCGGGCCCGCTAGTCTATCTTCTATATATATATACATATATAAATATGAATTGCTGTTCGTTAGTCTCGCTAAAACTCGAGAACGGCTGAACGGATTTTTCATATCTTAGTCTTGAAATGTTCGTGGAGCTTCAGGGAAGGTTTAAAAGGTGAAAAAATCGAAAACCGCGAAAAATATACGAAAAAATATTATGAAGATTATTTGCATTTCCACAAAATTAGTATCGAGCTATTATGATTGCACCACGTCGTAGTTGTTATTTTGAGATATTTTAGGCAAAAATTGATAGCGTATCATTCATTTAAGCCTTCATTTGTCAATTATTGAAGATTTTGAAAATATATTTTTTTCAATTGGATTTTAAAATTTTTTGTGAGAATTCAAAAAATAATTGAGAAGTATCATTGACTTTACACGCTTTCCATAGAATGCCCGTATATTTGGGACAAATGCAACGATGAAAATCAGAAGACATCCGGAATAGAGTTCTGATTCTAAGATCCAAGACCTAAGTCATTTTCTTAAAAAAATAAAAATATTACCTTTGGGACATTTTATTCCATAAAGTACCAAAAATGTTGCTATGGCACAGGAAATCAGGTGGCACTATTATATGGTGGTTATTCGCCTATTCGTTGGTTAGTATCTTTGAACTTATAAACTTAATACCACATATATCCGAAAACTAATATATGTACGATGATATGTTCTGTGCAAAATTCTATCATTAAGTTCATATCAAAAAACATGATATAACTATTCGTATGTCAAGTACCGATAAATTTAATTAGGAGATCTAATAACATGTACATATGTTGTTAAGATCGAACTTTTCACACCTTTTCATATGAATATTTCTTAAATCTGTCGGGATATTTATAGGGGTACAATGTTACAACAATATTAGATAGTAGGTTGTCCATGCTCTTTAACAATAATGTTCAAAATTATAGACAAACAGGCTGGAAAAAGGGGGTAAGAACTTCAACATACCGAAAATTAAACGGGAAATATGTATGGCACCCTTTTAATACGTTAGGCCAACTCTATGAGAAAATTCGGTCAAAGTCTTCACAATTCCGAAAATGGAAAATGGTATGTAGGAGCTTGGGCCTAAATTGAAATATTTCCTCAAAAATATGTGTTACCCTTCAATATGTTATATTACAGCTACTACAATGGGAATGTATATATATTAAATTTTGGAAGCACGATTTGACACCACATGAGAAAATACCAAACAATGGGGGATACCATTATAAGGGGCTGCACGGAAACTTTTACCAATATTGATAATTTTTGGTAACGAGGTTTTGATCATCCAAAATAAAACATTACAGTCACTCTATTAGAAACACTGGAACAAACTCTCCAAAATATCGAATATTTTGAATAACGTTATATGGAAGCCACCTCAAAGAGTGGACCAATATAGATAATTTTAGTAGGATTCATTCTACCAAATAACAACCAAATGCCAAATTATAGCCGATTAGATTTAAAAACGTGTCCAAATCCCATACAGCATCAAAAAGTGTGGGGTACTATTAGATGGGGGGATATTTGGAAGCTTGGGCGAATATAAAATTACAGCCAAATATCTAATATTAAGGGATACCGTTATATGGGAGCTATCCGAATACTTGGGTCAATATTAATATTATTAATTAGGGAGATTTTCTGTTTAATAAGTATTCCTAACATTAAATTAGAAGCAATTCTGTTGAACATTTTCAATATCAAATGTCTTATAAGTAGTAGAAATGTATGTGCAAATTTCAAAGTTGTATTTTAAATCGTGGAGGTTACAAAAAAAACTAGCTTTATATTGCGCTACCGTTATATAGAAGTCTTATAAATATATTGCAAAAATTGTATTATAATCGAAGGTCTAACTTATATGTGCATTTAAATTTATTTTCAACGAATTCAATAATTCTTAACCTTAATATCCACCGAAACTTTATATGACAAAAATAGCAACATGACACGCTTATTAACATCAAATTTTAGATATTCGGTACTGTAATGTTACTTTAAGTCCGATTTGATAAAAACCAAGCTATTATAAGATTCTGTACAATCCACCTTATGGTGGAGGGTATAAAAACAAACGTAAAATTCCGAAAATTATGCATCAACAATATTGCTAGGCAAGACAACGTTTGCCGGGCCCGCTAGTTTATACATACATATTTTCCAGAAATCATTTCGAAAAGTACAACACAACAAAGTATACGACGGTATGGGTGGAGATTAGTCTTGGGCAATCTCGTTCAGTTCAGTGATCGAACGAACTAGATCATTTTTTAAAAGTGAACTAGGTTGTTCACCTCCTTCAGTTGGTTAAATCGTTCAAATGGTTACTCAATTCCGTTTGCATGGCAGCGTATTCCAATTAAGTTCTCGCAGTTCAAAATCACAATCATTCGAAGGACTTTCAATCAACCGTAATTAATGATTATCTTTCTCCGGAGACCTTTGGCTTTTTTCCGTGGTCTCCAGCTCCACGGTTGTCTATAGGGGTGATTTGCATTTAAATGTCGTTTCATATTATTTACTGACCCTCCAGCTATACGTAAAACACTACTGCAGCATTTGATCTATTAAGCACCGCATTCCATTTAATTTACCAGATTTTATATGGAATTGTTCTTAATTGACGCCGTTCAGTTGGTCAAAGTCAGTGACCGACGGCGTACATTGTGCAAAGTCGTTCACAGACCGACTGCACAGAAAAACCAGTAAGGAAAGCAGTAAAGTCGGACGGGGCCGACTATATGATACCCTTCACCACTTTCGGTATATCAAACAGATGAAACCTAAAAGACGTCGAATTTTTAAAGGACCAGGGACAAAATTATGAAAATTAATTATAAGCGTATATATATATATATATATATATATATATTTGTAAAAACGGACGACACCGTTTACATTAAATCGGACGAAAATATATATGGGAGTTATATCTAAATCTGGACCGACTTTCAAGAAACTTAACATACATTCATTAATTCATTACGCAATGCCAAATTTCGTGCAAATCGAAAGATATATAGAGACTTTGGTAAACCATTTACATTAAATCGGACGAAATTATATATGGGAACTATATCTACATCATTCTAGACTTAATTCAGTACGCTGTGCCAAATTTCATGCAAATCGAAAGGTATAGAGGGACTTTGGTGCCCCATTTACCTTAAATCGGACGAAACTATATATGGGAGCTATATCTAAATCTGAACCGGTTTTCTCGAAACTTGGCACACATCATTCTGGACCTAATTCAGTACTCTGTGCCACATTTCATGCAAATCGAAAGATATAGAGGGACTTTGGTGCCCCATTTACCTTAAATCGGACGAAAATATATATGGGAGCTATATCTAAATCTGAACCGATTTTCTCGAAACTTGGCACACATCATTCTGGACCTAATTCAGTACTCTGTACCAAATTTCATGCAAATCGAATGATATATAGGGACTTTGGTGCCCCATTTACATTAAATCGGACGAAACTATATATAGGAGCTATATCTAAAACTGAACCGATTTTCTCGAAACTTGGCACACATTATTCTGGACCTAATTCAGTACACTGTGCCAAATTTCATGCAAATCGAAACATATAGAGGGACTTTGGTGCCCCATTTACCTTAAATCGGACAAAACTATATATGGGAGCTATATCTAAATCTGAACCGACTTTCTCGAAACTTGGCACACATCATTCTAGACTTAATCTAGTACGCTATGCCAAAATTTGTGCAAATCTAAAGATTTTCAGAGACTTTGGTGCTCCATTTACCTTAAATCGGTCGAAACTATATATGGGAGCTATATCTAAATCTGAACCGATTTTCTCGAAACTTGGGGCACATCATTGTGGACCTAATTCAGAACTCTGTGCCAAATTTCATGCAAATCGAAAGATATAGAGGGACTTTGGTGCCACATTTACCTTAAATCGGACGAAACTATATATGGGAGCTATATCTAAATCTGATCCGATTTTCTCGAAACTTGGCACACATCATTTTAGACTTAATTCAGTACGCTGTACCTAAATTCGTGCAAATCGAATGATTTTCAGGGACTAAAGTCCATAAATCGGACAAAAATATATATGGTAGCTATATCTAAATCTGAACCGATTTTTCCCAATTTCAATAGGGTTCGTCCTTGGACCAAATAAATGAGCTGTGCCAAATTTCAGCCAAATCGGATTATAAATGTGACCTGTACTTTGTTTACAATTTAACATCAACAGACGGACGGACGGACAGACGGACGGACATGCATAAATCGACTTAGAAAGTGATTCTATGCATATTCTCAAAAGGAACCATGGGTCTATCTCGATTCCTTTTGCCTGTTACAAACATATGCACAAAGACATAATACCCTGTACCACAGTGTGGTGAAGGGTATAAAAAGCCACCCCGAAATTTTTGATTAAAAGCTTCATCAGCGTTCGACAAAAAGATGTCGATAACATATTTCAAACGTAGTCGGAAATGTTTATCAAACACCAACAATTCACAAAAAAACCATCAACAAACGAGTTTGACCAAAAAAATTATTAAATTTGTTGGACAATTTTTAATAATTTTTTTTGTAATATGCCATATTATTTTTTATTACGTTATTACAAAGTACTTTGTTGAATAGATTGTAAAAGATGGATAACAAATATAACAAATCAAATTTTAATTGGATTTTTGAATTTTTTTATCAAATGGTTACAATTTTTTTTCTGTGTGAGTTTGGTAAACAAAATCGTTCAGTGAACGACAATAATAACCAGTAAGGAAAGTAGTAAAGTCGGGCTGGGCCGACTATATGATACCCTTCACCACTTTGGGTATATTCTATATATGTATCCCAACAGACGACGCGTTTTTGTTATATATCTATATCTGAACCGATTTCAGGGAAAATTGCCAGAGACTAATTTATATTACTTCAGTACGTTGTTTTATTCGGCCTTGCTATAGATCTTTTCACGCAGCTTAGCAACATCATTTTAGACTTAATTCAGTACTTCAGTAGTGTTGGCGGTTTATTTTGGATACCATTTGTATTTTGTTTTTATAAAAAACAACTATTTATTCGTGGGGAATGTATGGCATTGATTGCCGAGGGGAAGGCAGGGAAGACTATAGTTTCGGATAACGCCACTGATCCTCATCAGTTCCCTTAGTTTTTTGTTGGGAAATTCTCCCCAGAAGCTATTGCTTCTATACAAAAAACCTTTCAAACCCAAATGTCTCTTGTAACAAAGCGAAGTACCTAGCTGACCAACGTACCCTATACCAAAATTCGTGCAAATCGAAAGATATATAGGGTCTTTGGTACACCAATTACCTTAAATCGGATGAAAATATGGGAGCTATATCTAAATCTGAACCGATTGTCACGAAACTTTGCACACATCATTCTAGACTTAATTCAGTACGCTATACCAAAAGATTTCCAGGGACTTTAGTGGACTATTTACCTAAAATCGGGCGAAGCTATATATGGGAGCTAAATCTAAATTTGTACCGATTGCCACGAAACTTTGCACACATCATTCTAAACTTAATTTAGTACGCTATTCCAAATTTCGTGCAAATCGAAAGATATATAGGGACTTTTGTACACAATTTACCTTAAATCGGACGAAGATATATATGGGAGCTATATCTAAATCTAAACCGATTTTCACGAAACTTAACACACATCATTCTAAACCTAATTCATTAAGCTGTGCCAAATTTCGTGCAAATCGAAAGATATATAGGGACTTTGGTACACAATTTACATTAAATCGGACGAAGATATATATGGGAGCTATATCTAAATCAGAAACGATTTTCACGAAACTTGGCATACATCATTCTAGACCTTATTCATCACGCTGTGTCAAATTTCGTGCAAATCGAAATATATATAGGGGCTTTGGTACACAATTTACCTTAAATCGGACGAATATATATATGGGAGCTATATCTAAATCTGAACCGATATTTATGAAATTTTACACACATCATTCTAGACCTAATTCATTACGCTGTGCCAATTTTCGTGCAAATCGAAAGATATATAGGGGCCGTTTACATTAAATCGGACGAAAATATATATGGGAGCTATATCTAAATCTGAACCGATTTTTCCCAATGTCAATAGGGTTCGTCCTTGGGCCAAACAAATGAGCTGTGCCAAATTTCATCCAATTCAGATCATAAATGCGACCTGTACTTTGTTTACAATTTAACATCTACAGACGGACGGACGGACATGCATAAATCTACTCAGAAAGTGATTCTATGCATATTCTCAAAAGGAACCATGTTACAAACATATGCACAAGGACATAATACCCTGTACCACAGTGTGGTGAAGGGTATAAAAACTGAACTATGTCGTTCAATCGTTCAGTGGACTGACTTGTTCAATTGAACTAGGTCGTTCACGAACAACACAAGACTAGTGGAGATAGAATTCGGTACAAGGCTTTTTGAAAAACATGAAAAACAATGTTTTCGCAGTTTTGTATGACATTTGTACTTACAAAATTCTAAATATTGTGTACGACAGAACGGGTATTATAACGTGCTGACATTTTGTATGTATAACAGCTATAACAAATTAAATATAATACGTATAGTTTACATCGGAAAGGGTAGAAATTTTAGTATTTATCTGTAACTATGACAAATAAAATGTTTATGGACATATTTTTCGAAAATCTGAACTAAAAATGATGACATGATGATAATGAAATATAGTTTCCAACCCTACATACATACCCCTATACTACATCGAATGATTTTGTGAATTGTAAAAATAAGTCGACGAAGGCACTGAACAACACAAATACAAAATTGTTGACACTTTTAAACACAAATGTTTCTATGATTAGAACTATAACAATACTGTTAAATATTTTTATACCCTTCACCACAATGTGGTACAGGGTATTATGTTTTTGTGTATATGTTTGTAACAGCAAAAGGAAACGAGATAGACACATGGTTCTTTTTGAGAATATGCATAGAATCACTTTCTGAGTCGATTTACGCATGTCCGTCCGTCTGTCCAAGTTAAATTGTAAACAAAGTACAGGTCGCATTTATGGTCCGAATTGGATGAAATTTGGCAAGGTCACTTATTCGGCCCAAGGACGAACCCTATTGAAATTGGGAAAAATCGGTTCAGATTTAGATATAGCTCCCATATATATTTTCGTCCGATTTGATGTAAATGGTGTACCAAAGTTCTTAAATGTCTTTCGATTTGCACGAAATTTGGCATAACGTCATGAAATTTGTCTAGACTTATGTGTGTAAAGTTTCCTGAAAATCGGTCCAGATTTAGATATAGCTCCCATATATATTTTCGTCCGATTTAAAGTAAATGGTGTACCAATGTCCCTACATATCTTTCGATTTCCACGAAATTTGGCATAGCGTAATGAATTAGGTCTAGACTGACGTGTGTCAAGTTTCCTGAAAATCGGTCGATTTAATGTAAATGGTGCACCAAAGTCAACATATATCTTTCGATTTGCGAAATTTGGTATAGAGTACTGAATAAGGTCTAGAATGATGTGTGCCAAGTTTCGTGAAAATCGGTTCTGATTTAGATATAGCTCCCATATATGTTTTCCTCCGATTTAATGTAAATGTTGCACCAAAGTCAATATAACTCTTGATTTGCACGGCATAGCGTAATGAATTAGGTCTACAATGACTGTGTTAAGTTTCGTGAAAATCGGTTCAGACTTAGGTATAGCTGCTATATATCATTTCTTCCGATTTTATGTAATTGTGCACAAAAGACCCATAGTTTGTCTGATGGCCACACAATTTGGTACAATGAACTGTAGTTAATATAAGTTAATCTCTGGCAAGTATCATTGAAATCGGTTCATATATATATATATATATATATTTTCTTTAAATTGACTTACATAATTTTGTCCCATTGTAAGAAGCAACCCTATATCTGACCAAATGAAAAATTTAGTATAGTTTGCAAAATGACATGTTTATTGAACCATTTTCGTGTTAATGGTCCCTCAACGTCTGTTAGGATTTATCTATTGAATATACCCAAAGTGGTGAAGAGTATCATATAGTCGGCCCAGGCCGACTTTACTACTTTCCTTACGGGTTAATGATGTTTCCAACCCCACTCCCGCGAATTCCGATGTAATGAATAATCTTAATAAGATCTATAATTTTCTTTACAAAAATTAATGTATAGGACCTGAGCTATCACTACTCGAAGTTTTCTTATTTATACTGAATCCAAAAGTATCGAGATTATTAAATAATTATACCCTAAGTCGATTTATGCATGTCCGTCCGTCTGTCTGTCTATGTTAAATTGTAAACAAAGTAAGGTCGCATTTATGTTCCAAATTGGATGAAATTTGGCACAGCTCATTTGTTTGGCCCAAGGACGAACCCTATTGAAATCGGGAAAAATCGGTTCAGATTAAGATATAGCTCCCATATATAGCTTCGCCCGATTTTAGGGAAATGGTCCACCAAAGTCCTTGGAAATCTTTTGAGTTGCACGAAATTTGGCACAGCGTAATGAATACGGTCTAGAATGATGTTTGCCACGTTTCGTAAAAATCGGTTCAGATTTAGATATAGCTCCCATATATATCTTCGTCCGATTTAAGGTTAATTGTGTACCAAAGTCCCTATATATCCTTCGATGTGCACGAAATTTGGCATAGCGTACTGAATTCAGTCTAGAATGGTGTTTATTAAGTTTCGTGCAAATCGAACCAGATTTAGATATAGCTCCCATATATAATCTAGAACGATGTGTGTAAAATTTTGTGAAAATCGGTTCAGATTTAGATATAGCTCCCAAATATATATTCGTCCGCTTTTAGGTAAATAGTGCGCCAAAGTCCCTATATACCATTCGATGTGCACGAATTAAGTATAGAATGATGTGTGCAAAGTTTCGTGAAAATCGGTTCAGATTTAGATAGAGCTCCCATATATAGCTTCGCCCGATTTTAAGTAAATAGTCCCCTAAGGTCTCTGGAAATCTTTTGATTTGCACGAATTTTGGCATAGTGTACATAATTAAGTCTAGAATGATGTGTGAGAAGTTTTGAGAAAATCGGTTCAGATTTAGATATAGCTCCCATATATAGCTTCGCCCGATTGTAGGTAAATAGTCCACTAAAGTCCTTGGAAATCTTTTGACTTGCACGAAATTTGGCACAGCGTAATGAATAAGGTCTAGAATGATGTTTGCCAAGTTTCGTGAAAATCGGTTCAGATTCAGATATAGCTCTTATATATAGCTTCGCCCGATTTTAGGTAAATAGTCCACCAAAGTCCGTGGAAATCTTTTGATGTGCACGAAATTTGGCACAGAGTTATGAATAAGATCGAGAATGATGTCTGCCAAGTTTCGTGAAAATCGGTTTAGATTTAGGTAATTGGTGCACCAAAGACCCTATATATCTTTCGATTTGCACGAATTTTGGTATAGGGTACTGAATTAAGTCTAGAATGATGTTGATAAGCTTCGTGAAAAGATCCATAGCTAGGCCGATTGACACAACGTATTGATGTTATATAAATTAGTCTCTGGCAAGTTTCCCTGAAATCGGTTCAGATATAGATTTATAACAAAACGCGTCGTCTGTTAGGATACATATGTAAAATCTACCCAAAGTGGTGAAGGGTATCATATAGTCGGCCCAGTCCGACATTACTACTTTCCTTACTGGTTAATAAGTGTGTTAGTACATACTCAGAAATGCATACATACCTATATTATGTGATATTGTGTATCTAAATCAATGTTTATTTATTTTAACTATAAAATATTTTTTTAGAATGACCCGCTAACGACGTAGCGGGCATATGCTAGTATATCATATATAAATCAGTAAGCATATTCTGTAACTTTTAACAACTATCGACATGCATCCAAAATAATTTAATATGTATGTCAACACGATTTTAGGCAAATAACCAACAACAACATATTTTTGGACAATTTCAGTCGATGTTTTGACATAGACTCCTCACCACTTGGTTGAGGGAATAAAAAGTTCGTCCCGTCCGAACTTAACGGAGTTTTCACTTGATAAAAATATCTTGTTTAGAACTAATAATGCCAACAAAATTTTCTTCCTCTTTATATCAAATTATTTCTTCGAAATATTTTTCACCGTACATATGTTTAATATTGTCTTACAGTCGCTTTGTAGCTTATGTATGTTTGTACACCCTCAAACATTCCACAACGATATTTTATTACGATTTAATTAAGCTTTTTTATTTTGTTTCCTACACACATTTACATAAATTGGTCAACTTCGCACGTTTTATGCCGCTAAATCGTTTTTAAATGTGTTGGTAAAATTTCTTCTGTACATAAAGTCGTTAATCTTTCCAACAGTCATGTTTTACAATATTACAAAATAATTAATTTTTAAGTGAATGTTATTATATATCACGCCGGAAGATAACAACAAAGTGAAAACCATTTTTATTTATTTATTTTTTATTATTTTTAGTTTTTTTTTTTTTGGAAAAACGTAACTGATACTTTTTTGCATGGAAAAGTTTGAAACCATTTTATTGTTTAACACTTTTTAAAATTTCCGCTGACTACTTAAATAACATTACACTTCAGGAAATATTCGGAGATTTCTTCCCTCACATCTGGTATCCATCCTGAATTTTATTGAACAATTTTTGTTGGCAACTTTAAAGATCTTGGCTTTCAATAACGTTGTTGGGCATTCGATCTTAATTTAAAAATTTTACTTTTCCAGCTCAAAATTCGAATTGTAGCAAATTTACTACCATTTAGTACCCTTGCTTTTGAGTTGTTTGCTCTGACCATAGTGGCACCGGTTGGCCATTACTATCCTTCTCCGATTTTCAAAACTGATGTCATTCGTTTTGTTTATGGCGGTACCAAGGTATATAAAATCTTTGACTACCTCGAAGCTGTAGTTGCGCGTAGATACTATCAGTGGCGAGACCCACTTTGGCAGACTCCTTCTCAATTTGTTCAAAGGTGGCTGTTACCGCTCTCAATGTTCGACCCATTATGTCGATGTCATCGGCGTAGGCGAGTAACATGTGTTGTGTGGTGTACAGAGTGCCATTTCTGTTCACTTTTGCCTCTCGTATGTCCTGGTGCATGCTCCTTACCAGCATCTGACCACCAGTCTTAAATAGTTCGACTTGTAACTCATCGGCACCTGCTGCTTTATTATTGTTCAACCGATTTATTGCTATTCTGACTTCATCTTGACTAGGTGGTATACACTCTATACCGTCATCTAATATTGGTTGGGGTATCCACTTCACTGCTACTATTTGATACCAGAAGTTTATCAAAATGCTCCTTCCAGATCCTCAGCACGCTGTCTGTATCTGTCACCAGGTTTCCTTCTTTATCTCTACAGGAGGATGTGCCTGCACGAAAGCCTTCGGTTTGGTGTTTTACCCGTTGGTAAAATTTTCGGACTTCATTCTGACCCCTGTACATCTCGATTTGCTCACGCTCACGTTTTTCTTGCTCTTTCTTCTTTTTTTATATACGTTTCTCTAGATAGTTCTCCATCGCATTACGTGTTGTTACGGTCCGCATGGTTGCCCTATACGCTGCGTTTTTCATATCAGTAGCATTACGACACTCCTGATCGTATCATGGGTTTCTTGGTGATGGTTTTTGATACCCAAGTGTTGCTTTTGCTGCAGTTTGTACGGAGTGGGCAGTTCTCTGCCATTGTGCTTCTATATTATTATCGGGACAAGGGGTGCTTTCTTCAAGCAGATGGGTAAGTTGAGCGGAGTAGGCCTCGGCTACCTGCTGTGTTTGCAGCTTTTCGACGTCGAGTTTCCGTGTTGCGTCAGATCTCACCTTTGCTGCTACATTAAGACGGGTGCGTACCTTGGCTGCCACAAGGTAATGTTCCGAATCGATATTCGCTCACCGGATCGATCGGACGTCTAAAACACTGGATGAATGCCTTCCATCTATCACAACATGATCGGTTTGATTTCTCGTTGTTCGATCGGGAGAAATCCAAATGGCCATGTGTATATCGATATGCTTGAATCTGGTGCTGCTAACTACCATGTTTTTTTGCTGCCGCGAAGTCAATCAACCTCATGCCGTTGTCTAATGTTTCTTCATGGAGGCTGAATTTTCCGACGGTGAGACCTAAGATATTTTCCCTTCCGATTTTTCCATTAATATCTCCTAGCAGAATTTTAATGTCATGCTGTTTCTAGGCGCTCGTAAAATATGTCTTTGGTCTGTTCATCTTTATCTTTGGTCGGAGCATGGGCGCAAATAAGACTGATGTAGAAGAACTTCGCTTTTATACGGATTAAAGCAATTCGCTCATCTACTGGAGTGAATATGGAGACGAGGTTTTTATTCTCCTGTTAACCTTAAATCCGCAGCCAAATTCATATCTCGTTTCATGGCAGCTATTTCCTTCGCATTTCCTGTAAGGCAATAATATCGGCTTTATACTTCTTAAGTACATCCGCCAAAGCGAACACTGCGCCCAAGTGCAGATTCGCAGATCGTGGTCCTTTATACGTTTGCGGGGGTCGTCAACATTGGGGGTTTTGGTTTTCTTTATACGCTTCACCACACTGTGGTACAGGGTATTATGTCTTTGTGCATATGTTTGTAACAGACAAAAGGAAACGAGATAGACACATGGTTCCTTTTGAATATATGCTTAGAATCACTTTCAGAGTCGATATACGCATGTCCGTGCGTCCGTCTGTCCATGTGAAATTGTAAACAAAGTACAGGTCGCATTTATGATCCGAATTGGATGAAATTTGGGATAGGTCACTTATTTGGGCCAAGGACAAACCCTATTGAAATTAAGAAAAATCGGCTCAGATTTAGATATAGCTCGCATATATATTTTCGTCCGACTTTCCTTACTGGTTTTCTTTGCTTTTTCATAGTAGGTCGAGTTTTCCGAGAGTGGGCAACTAACCCCACGCCCCAACCCATTTTTTTATAGTTCTTATGGGGTAACTCGCGGCACATATTAGCTCACTATTTCATCGGGTGATGAAAATAGCTCCCCATGTGGCACCGCGGGGAGGTCAGTGTCCACAATTGTGATGAAAGAGGGACCAAGATAGGCCTGGATTTTGCCATGTTAAAGCCAATCAGAGCCGTTGCTTGATATCTATCATCCCCTACGCCACCCTCCTACCAAAATGATGTTATTTTTGAATGCACCCCACGTAGTGGAGGGTAAGAGGACTGGGCCACCTTCGGCAATCGCGTTTTCGATATCAAGCTCTCACCGTACATCACTAGCTTCGATACATAGGTATCGAATATCAAAATAAGTAACTGTCGCCAAGTTTAAAATCTCTAGCTAATAAATTTATTTAGATGTACGGTTTTTTGTAATATTTCAATTCCATTTCGTGTATAAAACTTTGCAAATGTTAAGGGAACCCCCCCCCCCCCATTCTCGATTTTATTTTTTCAAGATTTTCAATGGGCTGGTAAATCAATACCAATGCTTGTTAAGGTTTGTAACTTTGCACATATATAATTGAAGATTTAAAAGAGAAGAAAAATAATTTACAAAAAAATTTTGCTATTGTTTTGTTGTTGTTTTTTGTAATTAAAGAAAAGTCCTTATTTTGATGGCGGGCATGATAACTCCTCACTGGAACATCGGAATCCGAAAATTCCAACGGTGTTAGAAAGAGTACATGTCTGACTCTCGTATGAACTAGGATTATTGACTTCGCTCTAAAATTAAGAAAATGGTGGCCCTTTGAAAAAATATTTTTGAAAAATCGCGGATTTTTTACCAAAAACCAAGTTAAAAAATAAGGAAGATCTTCACCGATTGGCTTTATCCTAGTTCATACGAGAGCTATACACTCCCAGAGAAACGTTGCAAAATTGGGAACCGATTGGATTATTAGTTTTTGAGTTATCGTGCCCGCCATTCGCAAAAAAATGTTTAGAGAAAAACGCGTTTAAAGTTTGAGAAGCCCTTCAGCCGTCACTTGATGCTGACACAATAAATCGGATATATCTTCAACAGTTCTTGAGATTTTCACTTGAAATTTTGTAGAGACATTCTTTAATCAGTGTAGATTCGAATTATATCAACAAAAATTTTGACCCCGAGAATGGGGGGGGGTCCCCTTAAGACAGTATTATTAAAAATTCGTTAATTACAATGTGCATTCTTATAAAAAATAATTAAAAATATAATGTTTTTACAATATTGGGAGAAAAAATGAAAAAACTATAAAAAGTACCTTTGGGGTACATTCGGCATTTTGAAGTGGGGCACATTCGACCATATACAGGTAGTGCCATATTATTTGATTAAAATGTTTTTGAGTTTTTCCATAAAAGTCATCCTTTAATATGGTTCGAAATTACATACATAATACCAAACGTGATTTTCTTGACGATAATGCGATAGAAAACCCTATATCTGATGGTGTGTGTGACCTTGAGATGTCAACGTCCGCCGCTAGAAAATATAGCCCTAAAAGCCAAACTTTGAGTCTCATATTAAAACAAAATGGAACATTTAGAGGATCTGAATTTCAACCAGACTGATAGCGGTGATAATTACCAGGCTATGACTATGGTGCCGAATGAGCCCCATCAAATGCCGAAGCTACCCCGGGTAGGGACACATTCGGCGAATTTGACTTGTTTTACAAAACTGTAAAAAATTTGAACTAATACTAATTTATTATATCTTTTTGGAACTAGTTTTTATAATTAAGTATCAAAGGACAATAATCAGCCGTAAAGCTTTTATATCTGTCGAATAAGTATTGAGATATAGAGCTCTAAACAAAGAGTTCCGAAGGTGCCAGTCTCCTTGATTTTCAGTTATAATGGTAGGTTGGGCTTTTCGCCCAACAAATGCCACTTTATGGATTTGCAATTTATTATTTAATGTGAAATTGTCAATATATTCATTAGATAATCGTTATGTAATAGGTGTTCTCAATAAAAAACCACGTACAAATAATTTTGTAATAGGGTGAGTAATATCTCTATAAAAACAGAGATATAATATGAAAAGAAACCAGTAAGGAAAGTAGTAAAGTCGGACGGGGCCGACTATACGATACCCTTCACCACTATTGGTATATTAAACAGGACTATTAACATGAAATTGGATGAAATCAAATATGTGATATTTATCTGAATGTGAATCAACTTAGATCTATCCATAAAGTATGTAAATCGACTTCAAACAAATATAAATAGGTCATCCGTTGGGTTATGTCTGTACTTCTAGAAAACGCAACTACGTAATTCTATGCTCAATTTTGTACGTTGTGCAAAATTTGATGTCAATCTGACTAACATGAGGGGTTTGATGCCCAATTTACTTGAAATCGGGCGAAAATATATATGGAAGCTAAATCCAAATATTAAGCGATTTCAAACAAACTTGTCACAGGTAAGGTTATACTAATTTCAGAACGTTTTGTTCCTATCAGCCTATTGGTTCCTTGGTGCGTCAATTACTTAAAATCAATCTATAATAAAAGGGAGCTATATCTAAATCTAGACCGATTTTCACGAAACAAGGCAAACATCACTCTAGGCTCAATTCAGTACGTTATGCCAAATTTCCTGCAAATCGAAGGATATATAGGGACATTGGGGGCACCATTTACATGAAATCGGACGAAACTATATATGGGAGCTATATCTAAATCTGGACCTATTTTCACGAAACTTGGCAGGCATCATTCTAGGCTAAATGATTAGGCTGTACCAAATTTCGTGCAAATCGAAAGATATATAGCGACTTTGGTGCACCATTTACATGAAATCGGGCGAAACTATATATGGGAGCTATATCTAAATCAGGACCGATTTTCATGAAACTTGGAAGACATCATTCTACGCTCAATTCAGTACGTTATGCCAAATTTCCTGCAAATCGAATGATATATAGGGACATTGGGGGCACCATTTACATGAAATCGGACTAAACTATATATGGGAGCTATATCTAAATTTGAACCGATTTCCGTGAAACTTGGCAGACATCACTCTAGGCTTAATTCAGTACGTTATGCTAAATTTCGTGCAAATCGAAAGATATAGAGGGACTTTGTGCGCCATTTACATGAAATCGGACGAAACTATATATGGGAGCTATATCTAAATCTCGACCGATTTTCACGAAAATTGACAGGCATCATTCTAGGCTCAATTCAGTACGTTATGCCAAATTTCGTGCAAATCGGAAGATATATAGCGACTTTGGTGCACCATTTACATGAAATCGGACGAAACTATATACGGGAGCTATATCTAAATCTGGGCCGATTTTCACGAAACTTGACAGGCATGATTCTAGGCTCAATTCAGTACGTTATGCCAAATTTTGTGCAAATCGAAAGATATATAGCGACTTTGGTGCACCATTTACATGAAATCGGACGAAACTATATATGGGAGCTATATCTAAATCTGGACCTATTTTCACGAAACTTGGCAGGCATCATTCTAGGCTCAATTCAGTACGTTATGCCAAATTTCGTGCAAATCGAAAGATATATAGCGACTTTGGTGCACCATTTACATGAAATCGGGCAAAACTATATATGGGAGCTATATCTAATTCTGGACCGATTTTCACGAAACGTGGCAGGCATCATTCTAGGCTCAATTCAGTACGTTATGCCAAATTGTGTGCAAATCGAAAGATATATAGCGACTTTGGTGCACCATTTATATGAAATCGGGCAAAACTATATATGGGAGCTATATCTATATCTGTACCGATTTTCACGAAACTTGGCAGGCATCACCGGACCGTTTACATTAAATCGGTTAAATATATATATGGGAGCTATATGTAAATCTGAATTTCCAATTTCAATAGGGTTCGTCCTTGGGCCGAATAAGTGACCTATGCCAAATTTCATCCAATTCGGATCATAAATGCGACCTGTACTTTGTTTACAATTTAACATGGACAGACAGACGGACGGACGGACGGACATGCATAAATCGACTTAGAAAGTGATTCTATGCATATTCTCAAAAGGAACCATGTGTCTATCTCGTTTCCTTTTGCCTGTTACAAACATATGCACAAAGACATAATACCCTGTACCACAGTGTGGTGAAGGGTATAAAAATCAGTGAATAATATCAGAGAATATATGTCAAGTGTGTGAATCAGTACTGAAACCAATCTATCCATAACCGTTTTTATACCCAATGAGGTGTTCGGTTTCCTTGTTGCTTTAAGGTTTCTGTATCTCATATTTTCCACTGAAATTTCTTAAACAATTACATCCGGAAGGATAAGAATGCTTGTCCAGATCTCCATCCCAGTTTATAGACAGAGATTGTTCCTGTCCAGAGTACTAATTCTCTGCTAAACCTAGCAAAGTAATCAATTAATTAGGAGATTCTTTTCAGGGCTCCATGATGTACTTAACCAGGTTTCCGCGATTTTAGAATACGTCTAGTACAGTTTGCTCGATACATTGGACAAACGCGACTCAAAACCAGTCCAAATAAATATGGAACTATTTGCTAAAGACCTTACGAAGCTTGTGTTATCACTATGTCGGTTGTATTTAGAAACACCCGGCATGTTCCATCCACCGCATGATACATGTGTTGTTACAAAATGTTGCAAATGGTGTGCCAAAACGAAAATATAATTGATTTTCTTGTCCCAGAAAACAGAGAAAATTATTTCTTACAGTATTCTTACTCAATACGAACCACCATGGACAAATACACTATTTCCATATAGTAATACGACCCTACTTTATAAAGCTCAACTATATTCAATTATTAATGATGCTCTCTGAAATGAGACAATTCTATGGTTCTATGGTAAAGCTGTTGTTCTATTCTGGAATGTTGGTTTGACATTTTTATTAAACGTACAATTTCGTACTTAAATTGATAGCTTTTGTTTGCTCTTAATAGCATACTTTTTTCCTTTGAAATTCAATGATGAAAACGGATGTTGGCCAGTGCAACATAACAACAGAAATGTGGCGACTAACAACTATTTGAATAATAACAAAAAACTTCAATAATTTACTTAGATATACCGTGTATTTATGCATGTATTCTCGGAAGTCCGTGCCCGGCTAATGTTGACCCCTACTAGTGAACTATTAAATATTCAAACTGGAAAATGTGATCTCCATGTTTGCTATTTGGTTTTAATGCTAGTCTGCTAATTAAACTAAGAAAATGTTCATGCATTCCTAATAGAAGGTTACTTACAGCTGAAATGGCAGAGGTTGTTTATACAGACGTTCGTTCATAATGCTGCATTAGGCATTCTTAGCTCAGAGATGTAGATAAACACCGGAAGTGAACAATGCAACCCAGAGGCATATAACAATAATAATATTCCCATTTGAAAAATTCTTTCGACGCCTATGCGTCAGAATACTACAAGCGAATCGTGCTTGGAAATAAAAATGGAATTTGTAGAAGAGATATAATGCTTGCTGGAATTAATTTACAATTCAAGGGAAATGTTGTAATATGAAAAAAAAAAACTATTGAAAAATTGAGCATTATAGGTTTTACTGTAAATTAAGTTTAATTCATTGTTCTATAATTATGAATGGAATTCAATTGAGCAAATCATGCGCGAAGATTTTTCTTAAGTGTGACAGCTCAGTAGTAAAATAGTAAATTAAATAAATAATTTTAAATATGATTATATGTATGTTTGATAATCTAATAATTTACAACAACTTGTATAAATTGTTTTGTAAGAGCACTACCTAACGTTTCGTTTTAAAACGTATTACCTAAATATACAATACCTTAATGTTCGTTAAAAACAAACAAAAATTTAGAAACTCTGTTCTCATTCAATAATTTTTTATCTCTGAATAGTTTTATTTCTCATAATAAAATCAGTAAAGAAAAGAATTCAAAGTGATGATAACCTTCACCACTTTGGGTACATACAAGAGATGCTCATATGTATAATATCCTGTAGATAGAATAGATATAACATCTTTGGAATCGGACGAAATTATGTATGGGAGCTATATATGGGAGCAACCGTGGCATCCACCATTTGGTATGCGGCAACACAGTGCGCTATCCAAAGTTTATCTCGACACAAAATCCAATGCACCTTATTCTAGTTTCGATTTAGTACGTTGTGCACTAATTCGTCCTAATATATCAATGGAAGCTATATCTAAATAAATGGAAGCTATATATATACTGTGGTACAGGGATGATGTGGTACAGGGATGACGAATTGGATGCAATTTGGCACAGTTCATTTTTTCGCCCCAAGGACGAACCCTATTGAAATTGGGAAAAATCGGTTCAGATTTAGATATACCTCCCATAAATATTTTCGTCCGATTTATGGTAAATGGTGCACAAAAGTCCCTATATATCTTTCGATTTGCCCGAAATATGGCATAGCGTGCTGAATTGAGTCTAGAAATCTGTGTGGTACGTTTCGGGAAAATCCATTCAGATTTCGCATGAGACTTGAATTACATTATTGCGTTTTGTTGAAATTGGTATTTCAAACGGGTGTTCGAACGGGTGTCTTATTGAGATTAAATTTTTAACAGTGCGACGTACCGAATAGCGTGTTTTTTTGACATGCAATTGTAAGGTTAAATATGTACAATATACCCAAAGTTTTGAAGGGTATCACATAGGCCCAGTCCGACTTTCCTACCTTCCTTACTGTTTATACCCTACACAACTATGTTGTCAGGGTATTATAGCTTTGTGCAGTGAAGGGAATCGGTGAAGGGAATCTGGAAAATTAACTAGAAACGCTGTACTGAATATGAGTGATATTCGCAAACTATGTCAGCAAATATCACGAAATATTGCCAAGCTCGGAATACACATCCGCAGAAAGTTAGATTTCCGCGGTAGTTGTGTAGGGTATCATATGGTCGGCCTCGTCCGACTATACTGCTCCGCTCACTGGTTTATATATATATATATATATATATAGTTCGAACCTAATTCTAGTGAATCATCAATTCATACGAGGGCCAGACTTGTACTCATTCTAACACTTCTGGAATTTCCGGATTTTGATGTTCCAATGAGGAGTTATCATGCTCGCCATCAAAAATAAGGACTTTTCTTTAATCACCAAAAATAACAACAACCAAATTTTTCCAATTATTATTTTAGTCCTGATTTATATTAGGCGAGTTTACTTGCGGCAATTTTTATCGTTCTCTTTTGAACTTGCTTCATGCGTCTATACAAGGCAATTCGGTTTCCAAAATATTTTTTTATTTGTTGTTTTTTCACATTTAAATATATATAAAATGTCGACAAATACGAAATACACAAAACGAATTGCCAAAAAATTGTCGGTACGAGCAATTTTTTTTCATTTCTATTCCCCTTGCCCCTCTCTCCTGCAAACAAAGACTTGCCGCAAGTAAACTCGCCTAATCTAAATTGTGACTTACTTCTCTTATAAATCTTCAATTATATATGTGTAAAGTTACAAACCTTAACATGCATTGTTATTCATTTGCCAGCCCATTAAAAATCTTGAAAATACAAAATTCCATTCACCATGCCAAATTTCATGCAAATCGAAAAATATATAGGGGTTTTGGTACATTAAATCGGACGAATACATATATGGGAGCTATATGGAATAGTACGTTTACATTTAACCGGATTTCGTTAACCCAGTGGGTTTCAATTGTCAATTCCTTTGCATATATGTCAAATAAATCCTCATAAAGTAGGTTAACCCGGTGAAAAGTGTACATGCCGTTTAAATCTGAACCGATATTCTCGGAACTTAACACACATAATTCTAGACTTAATTTAGTACGCCACGCCCAATTTCGTGTAAATCGAAAGATAGATAGGGACTTTGATACACCATTTACATTAAATCGGAAGAAAATACATATGGGAGCTATACGTAAATGTAAACCGATTTTCCCAATTTCAATATGGTTCGTCCTTGGACCAAAGAGATGAGCTGTGAAAAATTACATCCAAAGAGATGAGCTGAGAAAAATTACATCCAATTCGTATCATAAATGCGGCCTGTACTTTGTTTACAATTTAACATGGACAGACAGGCGGGCGGACGGACATGCATAAATCAAGAAAGTGATTCTGCGCATATTCTCAAAAGGACCCATGTGTATAACTCGTGTCCTTTTGTCTGTTACAAACATATGCACAAAGACATAATACCCTGCAAAACAGTGTGGTGAAGGGTATAAATATATGAGAGAGCTATATCGACAGCTGAACCGATTTCAACAACAAAATATCGTGCAAATAGAACAGGATCTACTTAATAAAAAAAAACATTCGGGACTAAATTCCATACCCGCTGCTTATTTTCGTGAATATAGAACAAACATAAACTCGAAACATAAACCAAAAATGAACCGATTTCAACGAAACTTGTCACTGGTTAGGTTATACTAATTTTAGTACGTTTTCTTCCTATCGGCCATATTTTGGGTCCTTGGTGCATCATTTACTTAATATCGGACGAAAATATTTGTTTGGGGAAAAAGAAATCCATTATTTTTCGGCAGAGGCTGTACTGATAGATTTCTCGTAAAGTATCGATCAAACAATTTCAGATTTATGCTCGTTGGAAGTGACATTTCGCGTATTTTTTATACCCTTCACCACACTGTGGTACAGGGTATTATGTCTTTGTGCGTATGTTTATAACAGGCAAAAGGAAACGAGATAGACACATGGTTCCTTTTGAGAATATGCATAGAATCACTAAATTAGGTCTAGAATGATGTATTTTAAGTTCAGATTTAGATATAGCTCCCATATATATTTTTGTCCGATTTAATGAAAATGGTGTACCAAAGCTCCTATATATCTTTCGATTTGCACGAAATTTGGCACAGCTTACTGAATTAGGTCTAGAATGATGTGTGTTAAGTTTCCTGAAAATCGGTTCAGATTTAGATATAGCTCCCATATATATTTTCCTCAGATTGGAGGTAAATGGTACACCAAAGTTCCTATATATATATATATATATATATATATGTTATTGTCCGATTTAATGTAAATGATACACCAACGTCCCTATATAAATTTCGATTTGCACGAAATTTGGCATATTGTACTGAATTAGGTCTTAAATGATGTGTGTTAAGTTTCCTGAAAATCGGTGAAGATTTAGATATAGCTCCCATATTTATTTTCGTCCTATTTTACACAACATTGAGACAAAATTTTGCACAACGTTTTAGAAATTAGATATAAATTCTGCAAAATTTTGTACAACGTTCGGAAGATAATATAAAATAAAGTGTGACAAGTTTTATTGAAATCGGTTCGGATTTAGATATAGCTCCTGGATATAGTTTCGTCCGATTTTAAGTAAAAGGTGCACAAAAGACCCGAAGTTAGGCCGTTTGCTACAAAATTTTGCACAACGCACTGAAATGAATATTGCCTAACTTTTGCCAAGTTTTGTAGGAATCGGTTCCAATTTAGATATAGCTCCCATATATAGTTTCGTCCGATTTTAGTTAAATTGTTCACCAAAGACCTAACATTAGGCCGATTGACACAAAATTTTGCACAGCGTACTGAAGTTAATATAACCTAGCATGCGGAAGTTGTTGTACACCAAACTCCTCATGTTTATCAGATATTTATTAAAACAATCAAAGGGTGTCCGATTGATATTTGCTTTAAATTGATTTACATAATTTTATCCCATTGTAAGAAACAACTCTATATCTGACCAAGTGAAAAATTTAGTATAGGTTGCAGAATGACATGTTTATGGATCCAATTTCATTTTACTGGTCCTTCAAAAATGCGACGTCTGTTAAGATTCATCTGTTGAATATACCCAAAGTGGTGAAGGGTATCATATAGTCGGCCCCGGACTGTATTGGACTGTATCAAAGTGTATACACTCTCGTTAGCCATAAGGCTGAGGGTATAAGTATCCATTAAAAATTACTGAAATTTGTATTTGGTGTACATTATGGTTTTCATAATCGGTATGTTCCCTATATTTTCATTTCAAGTACCTGTCAGTATATCTATGGTGGAGGGTATCCAAAGTTCGGCCCGGCCGAACTTAACGCCTTTTCACTTGTTTTTATTATTTTGGCATTTATAGAAATCTTAATATGCGGTTAGCTTCAATTTGTAAGTACGATCTCGCTATGTTATACTTAGTTGTCTTACGATATTGTTTCACAACCTTTTAGGTCCTCTGACATTTCAAACGTAATCTATCTAAATAAACTAAATCGAAACATATGGCAGTAAATCCGAAAATCTAATGATGTCAACAGATATTTAATCGACTATTACAAAAAAAAAACGTGTTTACATTTAAAATCTCACTCAATGTAATGAGATTTAGCCAATAGATTACAAGGCTATTTTTTTGAAAAAGACGTTGAAGCAAAGCAGACAGACTTGTCAGCTTAGTGTAAAGATTTCAAGGCTCTTGTTAATGGTATCATTTGTTTTTCAGTTTCCAAGTGGTCCATTTTGTTACAGATTTTTGTTATTTAAGCTGTTTACTACACAGCTACATGTCATTTAAGGTTTGTTAATGTGATGACAGGCAATTATGTCAACAATATCTAATTCTAATTTTTTATTCTCGGATTTTTGGAGATTACATAGAGGAGTACGTATGTACATAAATTGAAAAAAAATGAAAAGGTTTCAAAGCCACTTACGATACTAATTGCTGCGGGATTTCATAGTCGGAATGAAAATGTACGATGCATTTCAAAACGCATTAGGACATGAGGAAATGAAAATGCAAAAAATAATTATAAGTTAATTTTAAGTTATTAGCTTTTTCAATGTGTATAAAACTTCCTGGGAAAATATTGTCATTGTACTTTTACTTCTCTATCTATACAAAACATCATCGTAAATATTATCTATATAAGTCCACATCCTGTTCTAGGGACCATATGGATAAAGTTCAAATTGTGGAAAATAGACCAAGTCATGTGTCAGAATATCTACTAATACTTACAAAAATTTAACTGTAAGAAAATAGCAACACGGAGGTTAAACCAAGACGTATTGGAACATTTTTGTTTTGAGTAATACGTAGTAAATGCCAAATGAAATAGTTCGGAAATGAAATAGTACATCGACTAAGAAAGTGTCACATTGTGGTGAATGATACTTTGTTTGGATGAATGGATCGGACAAGATACACGAAATAAGCTCTTAAGACCACATGTTTAAATTAGCCCATTTTTAAGCATGATATGCAGAACATGGTCATTTGAGATGGTAGATCCATATGTCCTGGGTCTATAGTGCTGCATGATCGTACCGCAGAAGAGCCGTCCTCCCTAAAAGTGGCACCTCTCTAGGTCGTCAAGGATAAACAGCTTGCATTCACTCGCTTACCACACCGTGGTCAGGTTTGTGGCAAAAAGTGTGGCACGTCCCATTGCACAATACATAAAAATCCTTTTTCATTACTTTAATGTATGTGGTTCAACGGAATAGATAGGTTGTGTAAATATTCAACAAACAATGACGTTATTGTGGATAACTATTTTGGCTCTGTGCCCTTTGCTATTGCCAACAAAAGCGTGTGGTGTAAAACTGTCAAGAATGTTACAAAAAGCTACTAGAAAAAAAGAAGAAAAATGTTTGAAAACAAAGTCGATTATTTGCGATTTCTATGGGTAGACTTATTGTTTTATTGTTATAACTAGCATAGGCCCGCTACGTTGTTAGCGGAATTTTTGTGTAGTTAAAATAAAAAAGCTACACAATATACTTTTTATATTTTAATATTTACCATAAATTTGAACTATTTCAAATAATGATAGGTCCTATATCTTATTTTTTTAAGAAAATCTCAGATTTTACTCCGCATTTCTTTGGAACAGATACGTTGATACGTTATTCTACTAAATTGAGTACAACATATGATTATTATTATTACTTTCTCTATCCTCCCGATGGACCAATGCACATAGTTCGTTTTTTAATTTTTTTGGTCATTTAGGTAATTTCATGCTAATGGTAAATTATGTAGTACGTTTTAGTAATTGTGTACCCTTATAATACGAATTTATAATATAATATTTTGCACAGCGGATCATTTATTATACAGAGACCTGCCTTTATAGGGAAGATTTCCATTAAAATTGCAGAAATTTAGAAATTTATTTACGTGTTACAAAAGTATGGTTTAAAACATCATTGGAAATAAATATCAGTACTGTTACGACAGAAATTTTAGAAACATTTGCATTTAAAAATGCCAACAATTTAGTATTCACTTATTTGTGTATGAAGTCTCGCATTTTTCACTATATCGGAAGTTTAAACCAAAGTTCAAAGTTGTACTTTCTAATACAAATTTTCGAAAAAAAACATAAAAAATTTGAGGACTCTACCTCTAGTCGTTTTGTCGTTTACAATATTTAGTACAGCGCAAATGTCCAACAAAAATGCGAAAAGCATTTTTTCATAGAAAAAACCTTACACCAAATTCTATATCCACCCGTAATGTTTTGTACTTTTTAGTATATTTTAGAACTTAATTCTTGAAAATATATATATGTATAAATGATTATTGTCATAATTGTCAGAGTTAAGTATTTTATTTATAACAGGATCCTA
Organism: Musca vetustissima; assembly: GCF_032173495.1. Taxonomy (NCBI): domain Eukaryota; kingdom Metazoa; phylum Arthropoda; class Insecta; order Diptera; family Muscidae; genus Musca; species Musca vetustissima. The sequence continues at coordinate 27,440 of NW_026880260.1, forward strand.
TTTTTGTATTGAGTATTTGCTAGTACCGTGAGTAAAATTTACAAACTTTTTGGCGAAAAAGATTTGTTTATAGAGCATGTCGCTCTATTAGTTATAGTCTAATACTACATTTCAGATTTCAATTTCTATCTTTTCCATTATAATTTTATATTTTGTACCATTTTAGTACTAATTTCAAAAGTATATTACTGTCTAGCATAGTATTGATAATAGTTAAATCTACGAACCGCGTTACATATTTTCATTTCTTCCGGTTCTATTATACTACAGTATTTAGTAAATTTTAGTACTAATTTAAAAAAAATTATGCGTGACATTCTGTTTGTAATAGAGTAATCTACATACTAAATTTCAGATTCTTATTTCTACCTGTTGCACTGTATTTTATTATTTGGTACTTTTTATCACCACTTTATTACTTATTTTCAAAAAATGAAATGCATAGCATTCTATTTGTAATAGATAATCCATATGCGAAGTTTCACATTTGTATCTCTATCGGTTATATTGCAATATAATATTTACAACTTTTTAGTACATTTTAGTATTAATTTCCAAAAATAAGTTTGCCCATCATTCTGTTTGTAATAGCTTAAGTTACATACATTTTTCAGATATATATCCCTACCTTTTCCATCGTTCTATAATATTTAGTACTTTTAGTACTAAGTTACTAAATTTGTTCACACATTCTGAATCGCTTATCATGGACAAAGCTGTGTACCAAATTTTACAGTTCTACTTCCAACCCTTCCGGTGTTTTACAGTTTCAGTACTTTTTAGTACCATTTTAGTACTGTTTTTCAAAAATATTTTTGCTAATCATTATATTTGTATTAGCTTAAGCTACATACCAAGTTTCAAATATGTATATATAACAATTCCATACAAATATAATATTTAGTACCTTTTAGTACTAAATTCAAAATTTTTTTCACACATATTACTTCGCTTATCCTATGCAAAGCTGCATACCAAATTACAGAGTTCTACATGTAACCGTTTCCGCGTAATACAGTTTTAGTACTTTTTAGAACCATTTTAGTACTAATTTCCAAAAAATATTATTGCACCTCATTCTATTTGAAATTGCATAAACCACATATCAAGTTTCTGATATGCATCTCCACCAATTCCATTAAATACATTATTTAGTACTTTTTAGTACATCTAAGTACTAATTTCCAAAATTTTTTCACACATTCAAGTCCGCTCGTCATAGACAAAGCTTCGTGCCAAATTTCAAAGTTCTACATCTAACCATTCCCGTGTAATACAGTATTTAGTACTTTTTAGTACCTTTTAGTACGAATTTCCAAAAACCCCGCCTTATCACACGCCTACTCACCAAACCCTGCCAAATTTCAAATTTCTAGCTTTAGCAGTTTCGTCTGGGCGTTGATGATCAGTCAGTCACTTATAACTAGACCTCGGATTTTGCATATTTGCATATTTTTTAATAATGAAGATATCGAAATTCTGATTGGACACAAATTCGTTTCAAAGGATTTAGAATTATTTGAAGGGTTCATATTTTTTAATTTTTTGCATATTTGCATATTTTGCATATGCACGAGATATGCAAAAAATATGCAAAATATGCAAAAAATATGCAAAATATGCAAAAAATATGCAAAATATGCAAAAAATATGCAAAATATATGCAAAATATGCTAGGTCGATATGCAATAAATATGCAAAATATATGCATAAAATATGCAAAATATATGCTAAAATATGCAAAAATATGCAAAATATGCTAGGTCGATATGCAATAAATATGCAAAATATATGCATAAAATATGCAAAATATATGCATAAAATATGCAAAATATATGCTAAAATATGCAAAATATGCAAAAAATATGCACGGTATGCTAAGTCGATGTGCAATAAATATGCAAAAATATGCAAAATATACCAAATATGCAAAAATATGCAAAATATATGCAAACATATGCAAAATATGCAAAAATATGTAAAATATATGCAAAATATGCATATGCAAAATATCCAAAAATATGCAAAAATATGCAAACATATGCAAAATATACAAAATATCCAAAAATATGCAAACATATGCAAAATATGCAAAAATATGCAAAATATGCAAAAATATGCAAACATATGCAAAAATATATGCAAAATATACAAAAAAAATATGCACGGTATGCTAGGTCGATATGCGAGAAATATGCAAAAAATATGAAAAATATAGGCAAAAATATGCAAAATATGAGCAACATATTTCACATATGCAATCATTTTAATAAACAA
>NW_026880261.1:0-29758 GCF_032173495.1 Musca vetustissima
TTTTTTCTCTCTGATTGGAGCTATTTTTATAATCTACACAACTATGCTGTCAGGGTATTATAGCCTTGTGCAGCCCCAAGAGTTTGTAACGCCGCGAAATATTGGCCTTAGACCCACCTTTAAGTATACCGATCGTCATATCTCGACTAGCTGAGTCGATCTAAACATGTGTGTCCGTCCATCCGTCCGTCTGTCCATTATATTTTGTAAACACGATACAGGCCACAGTTATAGACCAATCTTCACGAAATTTTCCATGTAGGATGGGTTCTGGCCAATGAAGACCCCTTTTTTTTGATAAAGATCGGTTAATATTTAGGGGATGAAATGGACCAAATACTAAATTTTTGTCCGTTTTTCTGGTCGCTCCAGAGACCGCAATTATGGCCCAAATATCTTGAATTTTTACATGGATAACGGGATTGGGCCAAAGAATAAGCATGTCTATTTTGATAAGGATCGGTCAATATTTAGCGGGTCAAATGAACCCTGACTTTTGTGTGAAAAATTACAAAATTTGTATTCTATAGCTTATAGATTTACCTCTGAAGGACATAGACCCGAAAAGTTATTGGTATATCCAAGGCCAGTGGTTGACCTTTAAATTGATACCAATTAATGGTCGTATGTACTCAGATGTGGAAGTTACACTTAAATATTTACAGGTCGTTACGTATTCATATATTATTTAGTAACCTATTACCACACTGGAGGGCGGAAATATAGCGCTGATCGCTTTGAAATGGTCCATGAGGTTCCAGATATGGTCAAGGACAATGCTAAAATGTTAGGTGATGATCAGATAATAATTTTTCGGATGAAGTGGGCCGAGAACTTAATTATTTGTACTTTTCGAGTTGATCTATAGGCTCCAATGGGAATAAGAAGATCACAACACAAGGGAAGGGAATCTGGACAAGTAATTAGAATGGCTGTACTGAACATTAGTAATAATTGTTGGCCTTTAGTTGGTCCAGATGGTTCAAATATCGCGAAATATCGTGGAAGTTGTGTAGGGTATCATATGGTCGGCCCCGTCCGACTATGCACTTCCGCTCACTGGTTTTATTTTATTCCAGTTGAGAGCCAATTGAAAATCTGTCTTGCAACTTTCCAAAACACTGTGCCATTTTATACACTGATTTTCGTACATTAATCTGAACGTACATTAATATTCCAAAAAATAACAATATTTTATTTATAACAGAAAATTAGTTAAAACCTCTAATTACATTTATGGTCAGAATACTAAACTTTGTCGTACAAAATTTTCCCGTAGTACTTAATCACTTTAAATGTCAATTTACATACGAAAATTATTTATGTCACTAAAATACGCTTTCATTTTAGCACACAGCCATCACTTCATGCTCTAGTTCCTGTTGTTCTGATTTCATTTACATTTAGTCTTATTCGTCTTTTTCTTGATGTTCGCACAGCCTCCAGATAAATTCAATGACTTTTTTAGCCAATTAACATATTAATTGTATTAACAGCAGCAACAACAGCACTAACCAGGACAACGACGAGAGCAGTTGCATCAACACACCGCAGCAGCAGCACAGGAAAGCTGGCGGCAACCAAAGATTTCATTATATGTACGTACGTATGTAGGTATGCAAAAAACCCAAACTTTTCCTTTTTTGCATTTTCGTTGCACATACAGGATGTGTGTGTGTGCGTTTTGACTTCAATCAGCTATTTAAAAATAGCTAAATACTTAACATTTATCCCATACCTTGCTTGCTGGCTGGCTGGCTGGTTTGATGTGATAGCAAGCTCTGCAACGTCAAGTACCTGCTGTAAAAAACAGCCCACTGCAATCTGCCACACCATCTTATTGCTTGGATCAACCAGTCACTCACTCAGTCAGCCTGCCAGCCAGCTAACTTAGCTAACCAACAATCTACCATCCAGCTGGCTCATCTCTAGCTCACATCTCCTTGTGCTGTGCTGAGGCGGACAAGCAGAGAATTGCCAATCCATATGGATGGGATGGAAGGATGGACGGACAGACAGATTACTTAATTTCCATACATGGCCTAAGGTAAAATTTGTCATAAATTCTCGGCATGTACTAGATGTGAGAGTACGAGCATACAATATATTCTCCACTCAATGACTGGTTGAGGCTCCTACGTTATTGTTGTATTTGTTGTTGTATTATTGCCAGCTTAAATTGTAGGTTTGCCGAGTTGATTAAACGTAATTTGTTTACCAGCATTTGGATCAATAGCAAAGTGGATATGAGGTATTTCGGTAATTATGGAATAAAGCAAAATTATAAAATAATGAATGCAATTGGATAGGGCTCTATCATATCGAACAAGGATATTATTCCAGAAGGGACATATTTATGTGTATACAAACATTGGCCAATAGTAAATATTTTCTGGAGAGAAATGTTTTATTTAAGAACAACCGGGAGTACCATGAATGTGAACCTATATTAATAACACTGAGCAACAAATTTCAATTACCTAAATATATGTTGGACCTGTGTATGGAGATTGTCAAAACTTGGAGCTGTATTCATAAATTTCTACATCGAAAAATGTCCGCTTTCAAAAATCGAGAGTACCAAATTATAGCCCCTTTGGTAGGCAAATGCGGATATAACTATCAACATATCTTAAATGAGGTGGGACCTTTATATAGGAGTTTTCCGACATAATTTGAATCTATAATGATAATCTTAAGCACAGATGTGTGCCAGATTTCAAAACCCTGAAATGGGAAATTAGAACCCTTTGGGTTTGGAAAATGCGTAGAAATCCCTCAAATACTTTACCAAAGCGAGAGTCTTTACAGGCGTCCTGAGTAGAGTCTTAATATACGAGCTGGTGGGCGAGAGCGGTGAAGGGTACCATTGTTCGTGTATTTGTATACCCTTCACCACTCTGTGGTACAGGGTATTATGTCTTTGTGCATATGTTTGTAACAGGCAAAAGGAAACGAGATAGACACATGATTCCTTTTGAGAATATGCATAGGATCACTTTTTAAGACGATCTATGCATGTCCGTAAGTCCGTCTGTCTGTCTGTCCACGTTAAATTGTGAACAAAGTACAGGTCGCATTTATAATCCAAATTTGATGAAATTTGGCACAGCTCATTTGTTTGGCCCAAGGACGTACCCTATTGAAATTGGGAAAAATCGGTTCAGATTTAGATATAGCTTCCATATATATATATATATATATATATATATTAAATTTATGTGTGAAAATGATGTGTGTTATGTTTCCTGAAAATCGGTCCACATTTAGATATATCGCCCATATATATTTTCGTCCGATTTAATGTAAATGGTGTACCAAAGTCCCTATATATCCTTGGATTTGCACGAAATATGGCATGGCGTAATGAATTAGTTCTAGAATGATGTGTGTTAAGCTTCCTGAAAATCGGTCCAGATTTATATATAGCACATATATATATATATATATATATTTTCGTCCGATTTTATGTAAATGGTGTACCAAAGTCCCTATACATTCTTCGATTTGCACGAAACTTGGCATGACGTAATGAATTTGCTCTAGAATGATCTGTGTTAAGTTTCCTGAAAATCGATTTTTTTCGTCCGATTTAATGTAAATGGTGTACCAAAGTCCCTATATACCTTTCGATTTGCACGAAATTTGGCACAGCGTACTAAATTATGTCTACAATGTCGGTCCAGATTTAGATATAGCCCCTATATATATTTTCGTCCGATTTAATGTAAATTGTGTACCAAAGTCCCTATATATCTTTCGATTTGCACGAAATATGGCATGGCGTAATGAATTTGTTCTAGAATGATGTGTGTTAAGTTTCCTGAAAATCGATCCAGATTCAGATATAGCTCCCATATATTTTTTCGTCCGATTTAATGTAAATGGTGTACCAAAGTCCCTACATACCTTTCGATTTTCACGAAATTTGGCACAGCGTACTAAATTATGTCTATAATGATGTGTGTTAAGTTCCGTGAAAATCGGTCCTGATTTAGATATAGCTCCCATATATATTTTCGTCCGATTTAATGTAAATGGTGTACCAAAGTCCGTATATATCTTTCGATTTGCACGAAATATGGCATGGCGTATTGAATTAGCTCTAGAATGATGTGTGTTAAGTTTCCTGAAAATCGGTCCAGATTTAGATATAGCTCCCATATATTTTTTAGTCCGATTTTATATAAATGGTGTACTAAAGTCCCTATATATCTTTCGATTTGCACGAAATATGACATGGCGTAATTAATTAGTTCTAGAATGATGTGTGTTAAGTTTCCTGAAAATCGGTCCAGATTTATATATAGCCCCTATATATATTTTCGTCCGATTTTATGTAAATGGTGTACCAAAGTCCCTATATATCCTATATAACCAAATAGCTCTAGAATGATGTGTGTTAAGTTTCCTGAAAATCGGTCCAGATTTAGATATAGCTCCCATATATATCTTCGTCCGATTTAAGGTTAATGGTGTACCAAAGTCCCTATATATCATTCGATTTGCACGAAATTTGGCATAGCGTAATGAATTAGCTCTACAATGATCTGTTTTAAGTTTCCTGAAAATCGATCCAGAATTAGATATAGCTCCCATATATATTTTCTTCCGATTTAATGTATATGGTGTCGTCTTATTAGATTTTGATATAGCTTATATGTGTATATATGTTTATAATTGATTTTCATAATTTTGTCCCTGGTCCTTTAAAAATTCGACGTCTTTTAGGTTTCATCTGTTGGATATACCAAAAGTGGTGAAGGGTATCATATAGTCGGTTACAATATGGAAACTACATTTCCCGGAAACCCAAATTCATAAAAGGCTCTTCGTCCGGATGAAATCTCCTTGGTGATGTTGAAGCAACTTGATGAACCATGAGTAGAGTACCATCCAAAGTCTTAAATTTGTCGGTAGCCCCCCTAATAGTTCCCGATGCCTGGAAAATGGACAGGGTGCTGCCGTTACTGAAGCCAAGCAATGTGTCAGCAAAGATGATTCATACAGGCCGTTCTCACTTTGGTGGCCAGTAACTAAGACTCTTGAGGACTTCATAGCATTCGTGAATACTACTCATCATTGTTCATTATCAACACAGATTTCGGAATCATAAAAGTAACGGTTTTTTCATATAAGCACTTCCGGCATCACCTCTGGTTGTATATTCTCCTTTAAGGTTCAATTTGTTTATTCCCTCCAGTTTATACGAAAGTTCAAAGTAACCATCTTAATTTGTTGTATTCATCTTACCTCACATGGATTATCTCATACACGTAGTGACTTTTTGTTCAATCTACATAAAATAGCCTAGGAATTTGATTTTAGTATGTGCACGTCTTGGTAATTGAACTAGTTTTTTTCCAATATACTTTCTTTCATCTTCACCGTTTACTTTGTCTTAGAATGCTTTGGAATCTTTTTCCACAATTCTTTTTGATTTCGGTTTTTATTTTTTTGAAAATTTACTTTTGTTTTGTTTGGTTGGCTGAAAACAAAGTTTTCTTTCCCAAGTAAGAAAATCTCTATTGTTCAAAGTCGAACTTTTTTTTGGTATTCTCTGTGAATGCTAATCGATTTTACTACGAATTAAATTAGGATTTACAATTGGTACTTAATATTCCTTTCGGCGTAATTATGTAATGGATTGAGAACACATTATATAAACTTTATTTTTACATACAGATGTATTTTTTTTTAATTTCTAATTAAGTTTCACTTTGCCTAATGAGTGCAACAAATCACTGAATTTACCCATGTGGTTTCAATTTTTGTCGCTTTTCTATTGAAAAACTAAATATCGATATTAAAAAGTACTAAATTGTTTTCTGAAAATAAGCTGCAGATACAAGTTGGAAATAAGAATTAAACGGGTTACAAATTCGCGTCGGAATGTAATAAAAAAAATCCTCAAAACTATCGCAATTTTACCCATTAAACGTTGTTTAGGTAAACCCCTAATTTTTATGAAATATACAATAAAATATAGAAATAAATCGACCTACCACTAAAGACTTCATTATGTGTCATGGTCCGCAATAGTTGAACAAGAACCTATAAACCAAAAATTAAAAATGTTATATTTTCAATTCTGTTGCAAAATGCGGATTAAAATATTAACCAAATGTTCTGTTAGGTTGGAAATTAAAATGGCATGGCTTAATCGTCAGAAAATTACGGTTGCATTCTGAGCAAGGAAAAACCAATCAAAAACCAGTAAGGAAAGTAGTAAAGTCGGACGGGGCCGACTATATGATACCCTTCACCACTTTGGGTATATTCAACAGATGGAAGCCTAACAGACGTCGCATTTTTGAAGGACCATTAATATGAAATTAAACTGGTCTTTCTGCAATCCACAGTTTGAGTTCTTTATAATATATGTAAAAACATATGGGGACTTTTCACCATTTACTTAAAATCGGACAAAAATATATATGTGATCTATATCTAAATCCGAACCGATTTTTACAAAATTAAAAACACATATTTCTAGACTTAATTTAGTACGCTATGCCAAATTTCGTGCAAATCGAAGGATATATAGGACTTTGGTGCATCATTTACCTTTAATCGGACGAAAATCTATATGGGAGCAATATCTAAATCTGAACCGATTTTCATGAAACTTAACAAACATCATTCTAGACTTAATTCATTACGCTGTGCTAAATTTCGTGCAAATCGAAGGATATATAGGGCTTTGGTGCACCATTTACCCAAAATCGGATGAAAATATATATGGGAGCTATATCTAAATCTGAACCGATTTTTATGAAATTTTACACACATCATTCTAGACCTAATTCATTACGCTGTGCCAATTTTCGTGCACATCGAAAGATATAAAAGGGACTTTTTTACACCATTTACCTTAAATCGGACGAAAAATATATATGGGAGCTACATCTAAATCTGAACCGATTTTCGTGAAACTGAACAAACATCATTCTAGACTTAATTCATTACTCTGTGCAAATTTCGTGCAAAACGAAGGATATATAGGGCTTTGGTGCACCATTTACCCAAAATCGGACGAACATATATATGGGAGCTGTATCTAAATCTGAACCGATTTTTATGAAATTTTACACACATCATTCTAGACCTAATTCATTACGCTGTGCCAATTTTCGTGCACATCGAAAGATATAAAGGGACTTTTTTACACCATTTACCTTAAATCGGACGAAAAATATATATGGGAGCTATATCTAAATCTGAACCGATTTTCGTGAAACTTTACAAATATCATTCTAGACTTAATTCATTACGCTGTGCCAAATTTCGTGCAAATCGAAAGATATATAGTGGCTTTGGTGCACCATTTACATAAAATCGGACGAACATATATATGGGAGCTATATCTAAATCTGAACCGATTTTTATGAAATTTTACACACATCATTCTAGTCCTAATTCATTACGCTGTGCCAAATTTCGTGCAAATCGAATGATATATAGGGACCGTTTACTTTAAATCGGACGAAAATATATATGGGAGCTATATCTAAATCTGAACCGATTTTTTCCAATTTCAATAGGGTTCATCCTTAGGCCAAACGAGTGACCTATGCCATATTTCATCCAATTCGGATCATAAATGCGACCTGTACTTTGTTTACAATTTAACATGGACAGACGGACGTGCATAAATCGACTCAGAAAGTGATTCTATATGCATATTCTCAAAAGGAACCAGGTTTCTATCTCGTTTCCTTTTGCCTGTTACAAACATATGCACAAAGACATAATACCCTGTACCACAGTGTGGTGAAGGGTATAAAAATCATATATTGAAATTAAAAATGTGTTGATTTCAACAGGAGGAGGGCATGGCTTAATCGTCAGAAAATTACGGTTGTATTCTGAGCAAGGAAAAACCGACCAAAAAATCCAAATATCGATTAGTTGTCCTTGGAACCCTATCTAAAAGCGTTTGAGCGACTATTTTGAAAAATATTTGGAGGTGAAAAATCTCGTATTGAAGCAGATGGATTCGAGATAGAAGGACGCTTCACAAAAGTAATCTTCATTCAGATTGACCGAAGACATGCTATCCTTAAAAAACGTCTTTAAGTTCGTCGGGGCCGAACAGGCTGCTAAAACGTTAAACTTTCCAAAAATTTAGAGGGACCTTTATGTGGGGCAATTTTCCGTAAAAATATTTTTTAGTCTACAATATATCCGAATGCAATATTAACCAGTGAGCGGAGCAGTATACCATACCATACGATACCCTACACAACTACCACAGAACTCTAACTCTCGGCGAATGTTTATTCCGAGTCAGGGTAATATTATATTTGCCCGTTTAGACGTCAACAGCACCTCTTCATTACATTTTCGAATACTCAGTACTGCCCTTCTAATTACTTATCCAGATTCCCTTCACGGTGGATTGTGTTGTCATGTTCGGATTATATTCGACTCGAAAACACACAAAAAATTAAGTTTTCGGTCCATTTCATCCAAATACTATTATGTGATAATCACCGAAAATTGTAGGCGTTATCCTTGACCATAATTGGAACTTCATGGACAATTTCAAAGCGATCAGCGCGATATTTTCGCCCTCTAATGTGTTAATTGGATACTAAATAATATTTGAATACGTAAGCACCTATAAACATTTGAGTGTAACTCCCAGATCCGAGTAGATACATAACGGTAGTTGTTATCAATTTAAAGGCCAACCACTCCTCTTGGATATGCTATCAACTCATCGGGTCTATATCCTTCAGGAGTAAATATATACGCCCCAGAATACAAATTTTGTAATTTTCACACAAAAGTCAGCGTCCATTTGACCCGCTAAATATTGACCGATCTTTATCAAAACAGCCATGCCTATTCTTTGGGCCGATCCCCTTCTCCATGAAAAATTTCGCGATGTTCGGGCCATAATTACGGCCTCTGGAGCGGCCAGAAAAACCGACAAAAATTAAGTATTTGGTCCATTTCATCCCCTAAATATTAACAGATCTTTATCAAAAACTATAGGGGCACATGCAAAATTTCATGAAGATTGGTCCATAACTGTGGCCTGTATCGTGTTTACAAATTATAATGGACAGACGGACGGACGGACACACATGTCTAGATCGACTCAGCTAGTCGAGATATGACGATCGGCATACTTAAAGGTGGGTCTAATATACCCTGACAACATAGTTGTGTAGGGTATAAATATCATTTTCATACCCTTCACCACTCTGTGGTACAGGGGATTATGTCTTTGTACATATGTTTGTAACAGGCAAAAGCAGTCGAGATTGACCTATGGTTTCTTTTGAGAATACGCATAGAATCACTTTCTGAGTTGAATTATGTATGAGCAAAGTACAGGTCGCATCGAAATGGTTAAAGTTTGACAAAGGTCAAGGATGAATACTATTGAAATTGTGGAAAATCTGTTCAGGTTTAGTTATAGCTCCCATATATAGTTTCGTTCGATTTCATGTAAATGGACCACCAAACTGTGAGCAAAATACAGGTCGCATTTATGATCAGTAATGGATAAATTTTGGCACAGGTCACTTATTTGGCCTAAGGACGAACCCTATTGAAATTGGAGAAAATCGGCTCAGGTTTAAATATAGCTCCCATATATAGTTTCGTTCGATTTTATATAAATGGTGTACCAAACTGCCAAAGTTTGTCCTATTGAAACAAAATTTTGCATAGCGTATTGAAATTGGAGCAGTTGACGTACGTGATGTTTTGTTGAAATCGGGTCGTATTTAGATATAGCTTCAATATATATTTTCGTCAGGTTTTATGTAAATGGTGGACCGAAGAGCCGATGTTGCTTCGATTTATACGGAATATGGCAGGGAGTATTGAATGGTGTTTAGTATAATGCGTGTTAGTTTTATAAAAATCGGTTCAGATTTAGATATAGCTTCCATATATATTTTCGTTTGATATTATGTAAATTGCGAACCGAAGAGCCTACGTTTTCTCCATATACACGAAATTTGACAGTGGGTATGGAATTAGGATTAAATGTGTTTTGTTAGGGATTGTTTAAATCATTTCAGATTTAGATATAGCCCCCATATATACTTTCGTCCGATTTTATGAAAATGGTGCACCGAGGAGCCTTATCTAATTTGTACACATCGTACCAAATTGAACCTAGAATAACATGTATTAGATTTTGTAAAATATATGCATATGTGGATATAACCATCCTATAGTTTTGTCTAAGTTCCTGCAAATTATGTACCAAATAATAAACCTTTCTGCCATCGAGATACATTTAGGACAGCGGATTGTGCTGCAGCATATTAAATTGTGGATGCCACGATTGCTCTAATACGTCTATTTTTCATAATTTTCAGAAAAAATGTGGCTAAAGACACCCAATTACCAGAAATGAGGATGTAAGAGTACATCCCCATTTCTGGTAATTGGTGCTATACCAAAACGTAAACCGATATTTATAGTTTTCGGTAGGAAGATTTGACACCTCAAGAGAATCTCAAAAAAATTTTATAAGGGTCTACCATGAAACATAGGACAATATTGATAGTTACTTTTAGATTCTTACTTATAAAGGATTTAAAATATAAAATTACAACCATTTTGGTTGAAATACGTGCCCAGAATTCTCCAAACCACCGAAATTTGGGATAGAGTGTTATATGGGGAATACCCATAAAAGTGGGTCAATATTTATAACCAGTGATAATCCACAATACTACATTACAGGGAATACCCATAAAGAAAAACGTGCTTAAAAGCTTTAAAATACCAAATATTTGGGAGTATCGTAATATGGGGGTTACCCAAAAAAGTGGTCCAATACTAATATCGATTATCGATTTTTGGCTCAATGAGCATCTTTAATGCCAACTTATAGTTGATTACGATGAAAAACGTCCCTAAAAGCTTTAACATATCAAATATTGGAAGTAGCGTTATATGCAAACTACCCTAAAAGCGGACCAATATTAAAAATTTTTAATACGAAAAAAATTCCAACCAATGAGAATCCAAAATATTAAATTAGATACCGAATATTGGGAATACCATTATATGTGGGCAACCCAAAAAAGTGATCTGTCCACTTTTTTGGGTTGGATGCCATAAATTCAATGCCAACATGGATGTTTGGTATTGAAAATGGGATATAGTTATGATTTTTTACAAATTGGAATGACAGAGTTATTATACTTCATCTAGAGCTAGAGGGTATAATTCCCGCAAGCAAATATGTAAAGCTTTTTCTTCATTAACTGTAGGGTCGCCAGCAATAACTTCCTCAAGATGTAACTAGTAAATTGCTCGTATGAGCTCCATTCTCTCGTATGGTATTATAAGTCATTCAGTTAGTAATTATGAAGATATGCTAATTCGGTGCCCAGATCCCCTTGCTTAGCACCTAGTATACTTTGTCATCCTTGGTCATAAACGGACCTACAAGCCAATCGTAACGATTGGTTCATAATTTGTATAGTGTATAAATACAAATATCAAATATTAGAGCCTTTTGAATTATATACCTAAAAATGTGAACAAAGGCGCACATGTATAGGCAAATAAAACTTCTCTATACTCCTAGGCAAGCCTCTTTATGTTCCTGCCTTTAAATAGTTCTATAATGCACTTCCACTGGATTTGCAGCCGTCCTTATGATGTAATTTTTAATACCTTTACCTATACGTACATTCTCATATTTCACCTACATATGTATGTACATACCAACACAACCTTTCACTGTTTCTGACACATTCAATTTTCTTGTGTCCCACCACAATTTTTATTAATCAAAAGATTATTCACAGATAATATCTGCTACAAATTACGCCCGATGACGAACTTACTGTTGAGCTAATGGACATTGGGGGCACAAAACCCCCGTAAGCCGGCAAATCAGTGTGCGGCGTATGGCGTTGCCATAAGACTGACGTTTGTGGCATTTAAGTGAACAAAAAAAAAAATGAAAAGACACCGAGAGAGAAATAGGACAGAAGAAACAAAATCATATCTGAAAATATCTTTATTGACACAGTTATGTATATGAGTATGTCATAATTATGATTGATTATGCGTCGCATTCAGACCAGATATAATCGTACATAAACACATACATACGTACATACTCATGCATATACATATGTAACGCCATCAGGAAAATGTGCACTCAGTCACACACTCGTGCACGCATATCGATGATGAGTGGCGGCGTGGTTATTAGGTTGGAGAAAATATTTCTTTTTATGCCCTCCACCATAGTATGAAGGGTATATTAATTTTGTCATTCCGTTTGTAAATCATCGCAATATTCATTTCCGACCGTATAAAGTATATATATTCTTGATCAGGGTGAAATTCTAAGACGATCTAGCCATGTCCGTCCGCCCGTCTGTTGTAATCACGCTATCTTCTGAAGGAATTGAGATAGGGTGCTGAAATTTTGCATAGGGTTTTGTCTGCAGGCACTTCAAATTCGAAGATGGGATATATCGGTCCACGTTTAGGCATAGTTCCCATATAAGGGTACCCGCCAAATTTCGGTATTTTTGAGTTCTTGAGCGCGTTTTTCAGCCGAATTCGCTGAATTATAAGTATAGGTCCACTTTTTCTGGTAGCCTCCATATAACAGTACCTCCTAATTTTCAGTATTTTGAGGGGTTTGGTCGTATTTTTCCACCGAATTGGCTGTAATTTAGTATTTTGAGTTCATAATAGGTACCAAATCTCTCCACAAAAAATTATGAATATAGGTCAATTTTTTCGGATAGCCCCCATATAAGGGTACCCCCAATTTTCGGTATTTTGGGGTTCCTGAGCGCGTTTTTCAACCGAATTCGCTGCAATTTGGTATTTTGTAGTCCTATATGGTAACAAATCTCCCTACTAAAAATTATTAATATTCGCACCCTTTTTGGCGTAGTTCCCATATAACCCCTTTTTATATTAAAATAGTTATCTGATTTGTTCTGCATTTTGGGTTTGGTTCGATAAATTTGGTTTGGTTCGATAATGTACTATATATGAACTATAGCCCGGATTTAGGCCTAGGCATAGCCCCTGTGTGGGACGTACCAGAAGGAGTGGATCGATATTTCCCATCTTCGAACTCGAACAAAATTTGGAATAAATAATAATATAGGCAAAGTTTGGATGAAATCATAATTTTCTGAAATGTATTTGGTCCAAGAAATGTGGGGTCTAGATCCAATATTTCGACGAGGCACATTTTCACTGTATCAAAGTGTATACACCCTCATTAGCCATAAGGCTGAGGATATAAATATTCATTAAAAATTTCTGAAATTGTGCTTTACATAATCAGGTTGTAGAAAGGTCACTTTTTGGTATGTCCCTTTTATTTTCATTTCAAGTACCTGTCAGTATATCTATGGTGGAGGGTATCCAAAGTTCGGCCCGGCCGAACTTAAGGCTTTTTCACTTGTTAGAAAACTAAATTTTATCTCAACTTGATCAAGGCATGGAGGAAATTGACATCTATTGACATCTAATTTTTATCTCAACTTGATCAAGGCATGGAGGAAATTGACATCTACGGTTCTATGTTAAAGACATTTGCCACCCTCCAAGGACCCGGAATGTTTAACAAAGGTCCAAAATTAGATGGGTTCCTTATATGCAAATTCCCATGTATCTATTTTGAAAATATTTTACTTAGAGGTTTTTAATACTTGAAATCCGACATACCTACATTTAGTCATATTAGCGAATTTCTTATATGAAAGTATGGACATATATTACAAATTTTCTGCAAAGATGTTACTTAACACCCAAGATCCAGGCTACAGCCACTTAATATCGATATTCCCTTAATAAACATAACTGAAATGGAGGAGCTTATATGAGGACTTCATCAAAACATGGACACATAATATTAATTTCTTCTGTGTGGAAGTTTTATACTTAGGTATATGAAGTATATTATTTTAATATACTCCACTCCTCCCCAATGTCCACATAGCAGCAACATTGTATATTTTTATACCCTTCACCACACTGTGGTACAGGGTATTATGTCTTTGTGCATATGTTTGTAACAGGCAAAAATAATCGAGATAGACCCATGGTTCCTTTTGAGAATATGCATAGAATCACTTTCTGAGTCGATTTATGCATGTCCGTCCGTCCGTCCGTCCGTCTGTCCGTCTGTCCGTCTGTCCGTCTGTCTGTCCATGTTAAATTGTAAACAAAGTACAGGTCGCATTTATGATCCGAATTGGATGAAATTTGGCACAAGTCACTTATTTGGCCCAAGGACGAACCCTATTGAAATTGGGAAAAATCGGTTCAGATTTAGATATAGCTCCCATATATATATTTAACCGATTTAATGTAAACGGTCCCTATATATCTTTCGATTTGCACGAAACTTGGTACAGCCTAATCATTTAGGTCTAGAATGATGTCTGCCAAGTTTCGTGAAAATCGGTCCAGATTTAGATATAGCTCCCATATATAGTTTCGTCCGATTTCATGTAAATGGTGCACCAAAGTCCCTATATATCATTCGATTTGCACGAAATTTGGCATAACGTAATGAATTAAGCCTAGAGTGATGTCTGCCAAGTTTCGAGAAAATCGGTTCAGATTTAGATATAGCTCCCATATATAGTTTCGTCCGATTTCATGTAAATTGTGCCCCAAAGTCCCTATATATCTTTCGATTTGCACGAAATTTGGCATAACGTAATGAATTAAGCCTAGAGTGATGTCTGCCAAGTTTCGAGAAAATCGGTTCAGATTTAGATATAGCTCCCATATATAGTTTCGTCCGATTTCATGTAAATGGTGCCCCAAAGTCCCTATATATCTTTCGATTTGCACGAAATTTGGCATAACGTACTGAATTGAGCCTAGAATGATGTCTGCCAAGTTTCGTGAAAATCGGTCGTGATTTAGATATAGCTTCCATATATAGTTTCTCCCGATTTTAGGTAAATGGTGCACCAAAGTCCCTATATATCCTTCGATTTGCACGAAATTTGGCATAACGTACTGAAGTGAGCCTAGAGTGATGTCTGCCAAGTTTCAAGAAAATCGGTCCAGATTTCTATATAGCTCCCATATATACTTTCGTCCGATTTCATGTAAATGGTGCGCCAAAGTCCCTATATATCTTTCGATTTGCACGAAATTTGGCATAACGTACTGAATTGAGCCTAGAATGATGTCTGCCAAGTTTTGATAAAATCGGTTCAGATTTAGATATACCTCCCATATATAGTTTCGTCCGATTTCATTTAAATGGTGCCCCAAAGTCCCTATATATCTTTCGATTTGCACGAAATTTGGCATAACGTACTGAATTGAGCCTAGAGTAATGTCTGCAAAGTTTTGATAAAATCGGTTCAGATTTAGATATACCTCCCATATATAGTTTCGTCCGATTTCATTTAAATGGTGCCCCAAAGTCCCTATATATCTTTCGATTTGCACGAAATCGTTCTGAATTAAGCGTAGAGTGATGTCTTCCAAGTTCCGAGAAAATCGGTCCAGATTTAGATATAGCTTCCATATATAGTTTCGTCCGATTTCATGTAAATGATGCACCAAAGTCCCTATATATCTTTCGATTTGCACGACATTTGGCATAACGTACTGAATTGAGCCTAGAATGATGTCTGCCAAGTTTCGTGAAAATCTGTCCTGATTTAGATATAGCTCCCATATATAGTTTCGCCCGATTTTAGGTAAATGGTGCACCAAAGTCCCTATATATCCTTCGATTTGCACGAAATTTGGCATAACGTACTGAATTGAGCCTAGAGTGATGTCTGTCTTGTTTCGTGAAAATCGGTCCAGATTTAGATAGAGCTTCCTTTTATTATAGATTGATTTTAAGTAATTGATGCACCAAGGAACCAATAGGCTGATAGGAACAAAACTTTCTGAAATTAGTATAACCTAACCTGTGACAAGTTTGTTTGAAATCGCCTAATATTTCGATAGAGCTTCCATATATATTTTCGCCCGATTTCAAGTAAATTGGGCATCAAACTCCTCATGTTAGTCAGATTGAAATCAAATTTTGTACAACTTACAAAATTGAGCATAGAATTACGTAGTTGCGTTTTGTAGAAGTACAGACATAGCCCAACGGATGACCTATTTATATTTGTTTGAAGTCGATTTACATACTTTATGGATAGATTTAGGTAGATTCACATTTAGATAAATATCACATATTTTATTTCATCCAATTTCATCTTAATAGTCCTGTTTAATATACCCATAGTGGTGAAGGGTATCATATAGTCGGCCCCGTCCGACTTTACTACTTTCCTTACTGGTTTATTTATATGACTATAACATTGTATTCAAAATTATCATAAAATTGTATTACGTTGAAATCAGCCGCAAGTAAAAAACTGCATTCATTTTCATTTCTCTTTCCATTTTCGGAATTACGTTAAATTTAACTTTATCGGAGGGGGTAATATTGAAAACAAAGAGCTCAAAAAAATATTAGCTGGTGCAATATCGAATCGAGGGTGGATGACATTCACAACAATTTAATAAAGCAAATATTTGTTGATGGACAACGACAGTATGACCTTAAATTTATATGAGATTTTATGTTTATTATGTTCGGAATTTAAAGCTGAAGATAATTTATATTAATTCGTAGAATACCTGGAATAGAATACGCTTCCGAAATCGGATGGAGGCAATTTAATCAACAAATAACTAATAATTATGATTTTAGGAGTCAATATCACTATGAAACTCATGGTCCGCGGGCAGGGATGGTCCGTGTGACGAATTTTTAGGTTTTCGACTGTCAAAAAGGTGTAAACGTCGAAAACGTCATATACCTGTATAAAATGTAATAAACGTAGTAAACGTCATTTATATCAATATTATCAGCATATACAGTTATTTTCAAGAATATATATTATTTTTACATATATCTGACTATTCCTTACTACAACTGATAAAAATTTCTCAATTTTTTTGAGAAGAAAATTTTGAAATTTTATATCGATTTGAGTAAAGCATGCGTAATTCCCAAATTGATTAATGGGAATAGCTATTTTGTCAAAAACCTAATGGATTTAGGTAGGTTTCCGACGTTTCTGACGTATGTATTATACGTCGGAAATGTATGTTATTTACGTCACTGTTTCTGACAGGCCATCTCTGTCCGCGGGGCAGTAAAATTCTTCCCGAACGACAAATCGATTTTTTGCTGTTTACTCTAAAATGCAGGAATAATGTTTATAGATTTGTTTGTGGCTATCGCAGGTTATCTTTAACCCTTTCAGAATATATTCGACATTTAAAATTACTCTCTTTCTTTGCGATTTTTCGGTTATCCTATGTACCGTTGCAATTGATGTTTTTATACCCTTCACCAAACTGTGGTGCAGGGTATTATGTCTTTGTGCATATGTATGTAACAGGCAAAAGGAATCGAGATAGACCCATGGTTCCTTTTGAGAATATGCATAGAATCACTTTCTAAGTCGATTTACGCATGTTCGTCTGTCCATCCGTCTGTCCATGTTAAATTTTAAAAAAAGTACAGGTCGCATTTATTATTCGAATTGGATGCAATTTGGCACAGCTCATTCATTTGGCCCAAGGACGAACCCTATTGAAATTAGGAAAATTCGGTTCAGATTTAGATATAGCTCCCATATATATTTTCGTCCGATTTAAGGTAAATGGTGCACCAAAGTTCTTAAATATCGTTCGATTTGCACGAAATTTGGAATAACGTACTGAATTGAGCCTAGAGTGATGTCTGCCAAGTTTCGAGAAAATCGGTCCAGATTTAGATATAGCTCCTTTATATTATAGATTGATTTTAAGTAATTGACGCACCAAGGATCCAATATATGGCTGATAGGAACAAAATGTACTGAAATTAGTATAACCTAATCTGTGACAAGTTTCGTTGAAATCGGTTCATATTTGGATATAATTTCCATATATATTTTCGTCCGATTTTAACTAAATTGGACATCAAACTCTTCATGTTAGTCAGATTGACATCAAATTTTACACAACGTACAAAATTGAGCACAGAATTACGTAGTTGCGTTTTCTAGAAGTACAGACATAGCCCAACGGATGACCTATTGATATTTGTTTGAAATCGATTGATCTAAGTCGATTCACATTTAGATAAATATCACATATTTTATATACCCATAGTGGTGAAGGGTATCATATAGTCGGCCCCGTCCGACTTTTCTACTTTCCCTACAGACAAAACTGTCTGAGGGTTAAAATAAAAATTGTTTTATTTTTCTACACTCTGTGCCTTTTTTTTTTTGACACTGAAAGTTCATCTTCTTTCTATCGCGAGAATTTTTATACCTTTCACCACACTGTGGTACAGAATATTTGTGCATATGTTTGTAACAGGCAAAAGGAAACGAGATAGACACATGTTTCCTTTTGTACATGTCCGTCCGTCTGTCTGTCCATGTTGTAATTGTAAACAAAGTACAGGTCGCATTTATGATCCGAATTGAATAAAATTTGGCGCAGCTCATTTCTTATCACCAAAGTTTAACCCTATGGAAATTGGGAAAAATCTTTCCAGATTTAGATATAGCTTCCATATATATTTTCTTTCGATTTAATGTAAATGGTGCACCAAAGTCCTGATATATATCTCTCTCGATTTGCACGAAATTTGCAATAGCGTACTGAATTGAGTCTAGAATAATGTGTGTGTTAAGTTTCGAGAAAATTGGTTCAGATTTAGATATAGCTCCAATATATATTTTCGTCCGATTTTAGGTAAATGGAGCACCCATCTTCTAATGTTTGTCCGATTGACACGAAATTGAGACTAAAATGCAGACATAGCTTCCATATATATTTCGAACGGCTATCTGATTGAGATTAAATTTGTAACAGTGCGGCATTCTAAGTAATTTGTATCAAGTTTGCTATAAATCGATTTACTTAAAATTGTTCCATTGTACGCAAACGACACTAAATCTGCCCGAATGAAATTAAATTTAGCATAAGTTGCAGAAAGGCATGTGCATGTTCCTTCAAGAGAACATTGGCATTAAATTGTTAGGATACATATGAACAACATATTCAAATTGGTGAAGAGTCATAGTCGGCAAAGTCCGACTTTCCTACTTTCCTTCCTAGTACCTTCTGTGGTAGGTACTAGGTGACATACATGTTTTTAAAATGTTGACTTTATATGTGGAGGTACCAAATGGAGTGGACCAATGGATCAAATCTTTGCTGTTGATCTATTTTTAGATGAAGTGAGATATTCCGTTCGTTTTCTATGAAATTTACAAATGCTCATATTGTGGATCCTTTGTGGGAAAGGTAATAGAGGAGTGAACCAATAGGGTCCATCTTCATACATTATACAGGTTGTAAAAAAAATTCGTTCAAATCGAAGGCTCTGTTTATTATGGTAGCAAGAGTGAATCGATATTTCCCATTTGCATCGCAAGGCTATGTCGATATAGATTTGTATTCTGATCAAGAATATGAATCGTTTTATACCAAAGGGAAACCAAGGTGGTTACTGTCTTCTACTCGTCGCGCGGTAGCCCCATGTTATCTAGGGCTACAAAAATTGCAGATCCCTATAAAAATAATTAAAAAAGCTGAACCCATTAGAAAGCTATTACGAAATTACTATGATTGTTTTATATAGATTATCATTTAAACATGTATTTGAATATATATTTTTCTAATGAATATATTATGTTGGGGAAAAAGAAATCCATTAGGAAATTGTCTATAAAATCGAAGAAATGATCGAAGTTAACCGGCATGTTAGCAGCAGCTAAAAAATCGACCATAAAACTGTTTTAAACCATTTACACAAACCTGGTTTCAAAAAGAACCTCTATGTATGGGTGGCACGCCAATTAACAGAAAAAAAACCCAGTAAGGAAAGTAGTAAAGTCGGACGGGGCCGACTATATGACACCCTTCACCACTTTGGGTATATTCAACAGATGAATCCTAACAGACGTTGAAGGACCATAAACACGAAAATGGAACCCTAAACATGTCATTCTGCAACCTATACTAAATTTTTCATTTGGTCAGATATATAGTTGCTATATATATATATAGTGTCAACCGATTTCAATGAGACTTGCTAGATATTAACTTATATTAACTACAGTTCATTGTACAAAATTGTGTGACAATCGGACAAACTTTGGTTCTTTAGTGCACAAATTACATAAAATCGGAAGAAAAGATATATAGGAGCTATATCTAAATCTGAACCGATTTTCAGGAAACTTGACACACATCAGTCTATACCTAGTTCATTACGCTGTGCCAAATTTCGTGCAATTCGAAATATATATAGGGATTTTTCTACCCCATCGGACGAAAATATATATGGGAGCTATATCTAAATTTAAACAGATTCTCAGGAAACTTAACACACATCATTCTAGACCTAATTCATTACGCTTTGTCAAATTTCGTGGAAATCGAAAGATATATAGGGATAAATCGGACGAAGATATATATGGGAGCTATATCTAAATCTGAACCGATTTTCAAGAAACTTAACACACATCATTTTAGACCTAATTTATTGCACTATGAAACATTTCGTACAAATCGAATGATATATAGGGGCTTTGGTACACCATTTATCTTAAATCGGACGAAAATATATATGGGAGCTATATATAAAGCTGAACCGATTTTCAGGAAACCTAACACACATCATTCTAGACCTAATCCATTTCACTATGCCAAATTTCGGGCAAATCAAAAGATATATAGGGGCTTTGGTGCACCATTTACCTTAAATCGGACGAAGATATATATGGGAGCTATATCTAAATCTGAACCAATTTTCAGGAAACATAACACACATCATTCTAGACCTAATTCATTACGCTTTGCCAAATTTCGTGCGAATCGAAAGATATATAGGGACTCTGGTACACAATTTACATTAAATCGGACGAAAATATTTATGGGAGCTATATCTAAAGCTGAACCGATTTTCAGGAAACTTAACACACATCATTCTAGACCTAATCCATTTCGCTATGCCAAATTTTGGCCAAATCAAAAGATATATAGGGGCTTTGGTGCACCATTTACCTTAAATCGGACGAAGATATATATGGGAGCTATATCTAAATCTGAACCAATTTTCAGGAAACATAACACACATCATTCTAGACCTAATTCATTACGCTTTGCCAAATTTCGTGCAAATCGAAAGATATATAGGGACTTTGGTGCACCATTTGCCTTAAATCGGACGAAGATATATATGGGAGCTATATCTAAACCTGAACCGATTTTTCCCAATTTCAATAGGGTTCGTCCTTGGACCAATTAAGTGATCTGTGCCAAATTTCATCCAAATCAGATAATAAATGCGACCTGTACTTTGTTAACAAAAATACATGACTCAGAAAGTGATTCAATGCATATTCTCAAAAGGAACCATGGGTCTATCTCGATTTTTTTTGCCTGTTACAAACATATGCACAATGACATAATACCCTGTAGGGTATAAGGGTATAAATATAGGATGGAACGAATCCATCTTCGAAGGAAACATCTTCCAGAAACATCGGGAGCTTGGTTGGGAAGTTTTAATGCATCCGCCATACAGCCCGGACTTGACACAAAGCGATTATCATATTTTTCTTCAATATTTTTCTTGCTTTACTAATTTTCTTTGAAACTAAAACACCGAAGGCGGTCATTTTGACCGCTTTCCAATTTCAAGTACAAAAGCAACTGTGCATTTAATGACACTTTTATTTTAAATTTGGTGATTTTTTTATAATAAACGTAATTCTATGAGATACAAAAAGTCACCAAATTTTAAAAAAAAAGTGTCATTAAATGCACAGTTGTTTTTATACCCTTCACCACACTGTGGTACAGGGTATTATGTCTTTGTGCATATGTTTGTAACAGGCAAAAATAATCGAGATAGACCCATGGTTCCTTTTGAGAATATACATAGAATCACTTTCTAATTCGATTTATGCATGTCCGTCCGTCCGTCCGTCTGTCTGTCCATGTTAAATTGTAAACAAAGTACAGGTCGCATTTATGATCCGAATTGGATGAAATTTGGCATAGGTCACTTATTCGGCCCAAGGACGAACCCTATTGAAATTGGGAAAAATCGGTTCAGATTTAGATATAGCTCCCATATATAGTTTCGTCCGATTTCATGTAGATGGTGCCCCAAAGTCCCTATATTTTTTTTGATTTGCACGAAATTTGGCATAACGTACTGAATTAAGCCTGGAGTGATGTCTGCCAAGTTTCGAGAAAATCGGTCCAGATTTAGATATAGCTCCCATATATAGTTTCGTCCGATTTCATGTAAATGGTGCCCCAAAGTCCCTATATATCTTTCGATATGCACGAAATTTGGTACAGCCTAATCACTTAGGTCTAGAATGATGTCTGCCAAGTTTCATGAAAATCGGTCTAGATTTAGATATAGCTCCCATATATAGTTTCGTCCGATTTCATGTAGATGGTGCCACAAAGTCCCTATATATCTTTTGATTTGCACGAAATTTGGCATAACGTACTGAATTAAGCCTGGAGTGATGTCTGCCAAGTTTCGAGAAAATCGGTCCAGATTTAGATATAGCTCCCATATATAGTTTCGTCCGATTTCATGTAAATGGTGCCCCAAAGTCCCTATATATCCTTCGATTTGCACGAAATATGGCATAACGTACATAATTGAGCCTAGAATGATATTTGCCAAGTTTCATGAAAATCGGTCCTGATTTAGATATATCTCCCATATATAGTTTCGTCCGATTGTATGTAAATGGTGCCCCAAAGTCACTATATATCTTTCGATTTGCGTGAAATTTGGTACAGTCTAACCATTTAGGTCTAGAATGTTGTCTGCCAAGTTTCGTGAAAATCGTTCCAGATTTAGATAGATATAGCCCTTTTTATTATAGATTGATTTTAAGTAATTGACGCACCATATATATTTTCGCCCGATTTCAAGTAAATTGGGCATCAAACTCCTCATGTTAGTCAGATTGACATTAAAGTTTGCACATCGTACAAAATTAAGCATAAAATTCTATAGTTGCGTTTTCTAGAAGTACAGACATAGCCCAACGGATGACCTATTTATATTTGTTTGAAGTCGATTTACATACTTTATGGATATATCTAGGTAGATTCACATTTAGATAAATATCACATATTTTATTTCATCCAATTTCATGCTAATAGTCCTGTTTAGTGTTATAGTGGTGAAGGGTATCATATAGTCGGCCCCGTCCGATTTTACTACTTTCCTTACTGGTTTTACTTGAAATTGGAAAGCGGTCAAAATGACTGCCTTCGGCGTTCTAGTGTTAATGATTAAAATTTTGTATCTAGGGAGGATTGTGAAAATCGACTACTAAAGTTTAGAGAGAAGGACTTCTCTGTAGTACAATTCATTTGTAGTACAATTCATTTATTAATGGTACTAAATTTAGTGGGATTTAATATACTTTTTGTGAAGATGCTGTTTTTAACCTATTCCGTACGGTCATTATATTTCATATTATCGACATCTTCATCTATGTTGTCCATAGATTATATAATATTTATTTTTATACCCTTCACCACACTGTGGTACAGGGTATTATGTCTTTGTGCATATGTTTGTAACAGGCAAAAATAATCGAGATAGACCCATGGTTCCTTTTGAGAATATGCATAGAATCACTTTCTGAGTCGATTTATGCATGTCCGTCCGTCCGTCCGTCCGTCTGTCCGTCTGTCCGTCTGTCCGTCTGTCTGTCCATGTTAAATTGTAAACAAAGTACAGGTCGCATTTATGATCCGAATTGGATGAAATTTGGCACAAGTCACTTATTTGGCCCAAGGACGAACCCTATTGAAATTGGGAAAAATCGGTTCAGATTTAGATATAGCTCCCATATATATATTTAACCGATTTAATGTAAACGTCCCTATATATCTTTCGATTTGCACGAAACTTGGTACAGCCTAATCATTTAGGTCTAGAATGATGTCTGCCAAGTTTCGTGAAAATCGGTCCAGATTTAGATATAGCTCCCATATATAGTTTCGTCCGATTTCATGTAAATTGTGCCCCAAAGTCCCTATATATCTTTCGATTTGCACGAAATTTGGCATAACGTAATGAATTAAGCCTAGAGTGATGTCTGCCAAGTTTCGAGAAAATCGGTTCAGATTTAGATATAGCTCCCATATATAGTTTCGTCCGATTTCATGTAAATGGTGCCCCAAAGTCCCTATATATCTTTCGATTTGCACGAAATTTGGCATAACGTACTGAATTGAGCCTAGAATGATGTCTGCCAAGTTTCGTGAAAATCGGTCGTGATTTAGATATAGCTTCCATATATAGTTTCTCCCGATTTTAGGTAAATGGTGCACCAAAGTCCCTATATATCCTTCGATTTGCACGAAATTTGGCATAACGTACTGAAGTGAGCCTAGAGTGATGTCTGCCAAGTTTCAAGAAAATCGGTCCAGATTTCTATATAGCTCCCATATATACTTTCGTCCGATTTCATGTAAATGGTGCGCCAAAGTCCCTATATATCTTTCGATTTGCACGAAATTTGGCATAACGTACTGAATTGAGCCTAGAATGATGTCTGCCAAGTTTTGATAAAATCGGTTCAGATTTAGATATACCTCCCATATATAGTTTCGTCCGATTTCATTTAAATGGTGCCCCAAAGTCCCTATATATCTTTCGATTTGCACGAAATTTGGCATAACGTACTGAATTGAGCCTAGAGTAATGTCTGCAAAGTTTTGATAAAATCGGTTCAGATTTAGATATACCTCCCATATATAGTTTCGTCCGATTTCATTTAAATGGTGCCCCAAAGTCCCTATATATCTTTCGATTTGCACGAAATCGTTCTGAATTAAGCGTAGAGTGATGTCTTCCAAGTTCCGAGAAAATCGGTCCAGATTTAGATATAGCTTCCATATATAGTTTCGTCCGATTTCATGTAAATGATGCACCAAAGTCCCTATATATCTTTCGATTTGCACGACATTTGGCATAACGTACTGAATTGAGCCTAGAATGATGTCTGCCAAGTTTCGTGAAAATCTGTCCTGATTTAGATATAGCTCCCATATATAGTTTCGCCCGATTTTAGGTAAATGGTGCACCAAAGTCCCTATATATCCTTCGATTTGCACGAAATTTGGCATAACGTACTGAATTGAGCCTAGAGTGATGTCTGTCTTGTTTCGTGAAAATCGGTCCAGATTTAGATAGAGCTTCCTTTTATTATAGATTGATTTTAAGTAATTGATGCACCAAGGAACCAATAGGCTGATAGGAACAAAACTTTCTGAAATTAGTATAACCTAACCTGTGACAAGTTTGTTTGAAATCGCCTAATATTTCGATAGAGCTTCCATATATATTTTCGCCCGATTTCAAGTAAATTGGGCATCATACTCATCATGTTAGTCAGATTGAAATCAAATTTTGTACAACTTACAAAATTGAGCATAGAATTACGTAGTTGCGTTTTGTAGAAGTACAGACATAGCCCAACGGATGACCTATTTATATTTGTTTGAAGTCGATTTACATACTTTATGGATAGATTTAGGTAGATTCACATTTAGATAAATATCACATATTTTATTTCATCCAATTTCATCTTAATAGTCCTGTTTAATATACCCATAGTGGTGAAGGGTATCATATAGTCGGCCCCGTCCGACTTTACTACTTTCCTTACTGGTTTTTTCTAACTTCCTTAATTCATCACATTTTAAATTATATTCAAAATATAAACGGACAGTTTTTTGTTTGCCTTCAAATTTATTTAAAATTTTAACTTTGTGGCCATTTAAATTAAATTTGATGGATTTGCTTCAGATAAGACGTGAAGAGGAATAAAACAAACGTCACCCATATAAACAAACAAATTTTGACAGAATCATTTATTTGTTTATTTAGAAAATGAAGAAAAGCGGAAAAAGATGTCAAGTGAAAACTAATTGAATTAATTAAAGCACAATGTAGATGTTTTTGTTGTTGCTGCAGTTGTTTGTTTGTGCGAACGACAACAATACATCCAGTCGACATAAATGTGGACTTGTTCTTCTTCTTCATGTACGATGTACATACAGATATTGTGTTAGGACCTTGATGAGGGTGTATAAACAAACATGCTGCGAAGAGGGGAGTGGCTGTGAAGAGAGAAAACTGTGATGTACTAATAACAAAACAACAACAAAAAATTAAAACGGAGATGTAAGTCAGCATTTTAATTGCTACAACAATAGCTCGGTGGCAAGGGTTGCCAGACCAGCATTGAATGTCGTTGGAGGAAATACATATCGGGGTGTTAGAAAAATTGTGGTGATTGGCATTCCCTACCAGATTTTTTTCAAATAGGGGAATAAGTACATAATTATCCCTTTAAAGGAGTACAACGACAGATGATTCTACCCATTCATTTTTTTTTTTTTTTTTTTTTTTTTGAGTAGTGATTGTCTTCTTTAGAAGATGACTGACTTTGTTTTCATCAAAACAGAATTAAACAATATACAATCGATGCTCATACCAGTCACTCCCCTCTATGGCTATGTCTATGGTGTTATAAACCAATTTCAAACCACGGAAAAACCATGGAAATACATACTGCTA
Organism: Musca vetustissima; assembly: GCF_032173495.1. NCBI lineage: Eukaryota > Metazoa > Arthropoda > Insecta > Diptera > Muscidae > Musca > Musca vetustissima. Next base: position 26,648 of record NW_026880261.1, read on the forward strand.
TTTTTCGCACTGCTTCTGAAGAGATATGGGGAACGGATCGGTGGGAGCGAACGAATCGCTAGGAGCGTACGGATCGGCAGGAGCAAACAAATCGCCGAACACTGTTATTGATTTCGGTGCAAGTTTGTACGACTGCACATAAAGTGATTCGGAATTATTTCAGAGGGAAATTCACATGCGTACATTGAAGTGCAATTTTATGTAGCGCTCACGTTACAAGTATTCAATCTATTTCATTCCCAAAATATTATCTGATCATCATTGAAAATTATAAGCATCAGCCCTCTAGTGTGGTAATGGTAATACCACAATATTATATTACGTAGATCCCGTTAAAGTTTAAATATACCCCTCGCATCCGTGTACGTTCATTAATCAATTTAAAGGTCAACCATAGTATGTAAATTTAGCGAAATTCTTCTATATCGGTCTTATTTGAGCCCATGCTCCGACGGAAGACAAAGATGGACAGACCAAAGACATATTTTACGAGCGCCTAAAACAGCATATGAACGCTTCCCTGGCCATGTCTTTACAATTCTGCTAGGAGATTTTAATGCAAAAATCGGAGGGCTAAATATTTTTGGTCCCATCGTCGGAAAATTCAGCCTCCTTGAAGAAACTTCCGGCAACGGCATGAGATTGATTGACTTCGCGGCAGCAAGTCAATCATGAAGCAAAAGCAACACTTGGGTACCACCACCAATAAGAAACCCATGGTTCGATCAGGAGTGTCGTAATGCTACTGAGGTGAAAAACGCAGCGTATAGGTCAACCCTGCAAACTGTAGCAATAAGCAATGCGACTTGAGCTTGAGCAAATCGAGATGTACAGGAGTCAGAATGAAGTCCGGAAATTTTACCAACGAGTAAAACGCCAAAACGAAGGCTTTAGTGCAGGCACATCCTCCTGTAGAGATGAAGAAGGAAACCTGGTGACAGATACAGACAACATGTAGAGGATCTGGAAGAAGCTAGAGGGAGCAAATAGTGGCGGTGAAAAAGATACCCCAGAACCAATAAAAGATGACGGTATAGAGAGCATACTACCTAGCTAAGATGAGGTCAGAATAACAATCAAGCGGCTGAAGAATAATAAATCAGCACCTGCCGATGGGTTGCCAGACGAACTATTAAAGACTGTTGGTCAGATGCTGGTAAGGAACATTCACCAGCTGATTAGTACAATTTGGCTAGAGGAATGCATGTCCAATGATTGAAACCTCAGCATCATGTGTCCCGTGCACAAAAAAGGAAACAAGACAATATGTGCCAACTATAGAGGAATTAGTCCCTCTTCCCATCGCATATATAGTGCTATCCAGCGTGCTATGTGAACGATTGAAGCCAATTGTCAATGACATTATTGGACCATACCAATGCGGCTTCATACCTGGCACATCCACCATAGACCAATTTTCACTCTGCGCCAAATCCTGGATAAGACCCAAGAAAACAATATCGACGCATTCGACAGCACTATCCGTTCAACTATAGAGGAATTAGTCCCTCTTCCCATCGCATATATAGTGCTATCCAGCGTGCTATGTGAACGATTGAAGCCAATTGTCAATGACATTATTGGACCATACCAATGCGGCTTCATACCTGGCACATCCACCATAGACCAATTTTCACTCTGCGCCAAATCCTGGATAAGACCCAAGAAAACAATATCGACGCATTCGACAGCACTATCCGTTCAGAGGTGTTTAAAGCCATGTCTGCGTTCGGCAAAATTAAAAGGCTTGGCAGAATAACTTTAACTGGCACAAGGTCAGCAGTTAAAATAGGAAAGGACCTCTCGGAGCGCTTCAATACCGAAAGACGATTCAGGCAAGATGACAGTTTGTGGAGTGACCTGTTTAACATCCTGCTGGAAAAGGTCATACGAGATGCAAATGTGAACAGAAATGGCGCTCTGTAAACCAAACAGCATATGTTACTTGCCTACACCGAAGACATCGACATAATGGATCGAACTTGCGAGCCGTAACAGACACCTTTGAACGAATTGAAAAGATGTCGGCCAAAGTGAGACTGGCAATTAATGGCGAGACCGACTAATAATATCAGCTTTGACATCCGGAGAGGAAAAGTGTTGACCAACAGATGCCATTATGGACTGAGTAAACAACTCAAAAGTAAGCCCACCTCTAGGCAGACCAAACATACACTCTACAAGGCGCTGATACTAACCGTGCTATTATATGGATCTGAAGCATAGGTACTTACGCAAACAGATGAGGCAGCTCTTGGAGTGTTTGATAGAAAATTTCTCCGGAAGATCTATGTGCCGATCTGCGTCGATGGTGAATATCTCCGTCGAATGAACCATGAGCTATACCAACTATTCTCTGACATCAACATTTTCAGACATATCGAGCTGCAGAGATTACGTTGGCTAGGTCATATTGTGAGAAGGGATGAAGATGCCCCACCTCAAAAAACATATAAAAGCGAGCCAAGTGATGGTCCACGCAGAAGGGGAAGGCCACGAATCCGATGGAAAAATTAAGTAGAAGACAACATATCGGAAAATAGTCTTTCAAATTGGATGAGATGCGCACAAGACTGACGCGCTTGGAAATCGTTTGTAAGCTCGCCTTATGGAACAACCGTTCTGTCATAAGCCAGCTAAGTAAGTATGTATTCAAATTTTGCCATTTTTCACACAAAAGTCTGGACCCATTTGACACGCTAAATATCGACCAATCTTCAATAAAACGGCCACGCTTCATTGGTCCGCACCGACCCTACATGCAAAATTTCGTGATGATTGGTCCATAAGTGTAACCCGTGTTTATGAATTCAAAAAGACAGACAGACCGACACGCATGTCTAAATCGACTCAGCTAGTCAAGATAAGGTATACTTGAATGTGGATCTTGGACCAATATTTCGCAGGACCAATATCTACAAACTCTTGAGGTCACACAAAGCTATAGTACCCTTACCACATAGTTGTGTAGGGAATAAAAATACCTAAACAGCTTCACCACCACCATCATCTGGCAACCCCAGCCGTGCGTCTTCAATAACCAAACGATTTGTGGACAACAAAACTGGGAAATAACCTGAGTTTTGGTGAGGTACACATGCATTTAACTGT